>NW_028261385.1:80201474-80363474 GCF_051295495.1 Thamnophis sirtalis | reverse complement strand
GATTTTAGAAGTGACTGGCCATTGCCAGCTTCGTAGGCCTGAGAGAGAATGATTGGCTCAAGGTTACCCAGCTGTCTAGGGGGTGGTGGTGTTTCAGGCTGCCGCTAATGCCGGTTTGCTCAGGGCTGCGCTGCATGTGCACATATGCAGTACTAAAAAAAATGCTACTGTGCATGCACAGAAGCAAAAAACAAGATGGTGCCACCATAGGTGCTGCCGAAAGAACCGGTTTGGGAGCGTGGCAGGCTGAGCTACTACCTACTCAGATGAATAGGTCTGAACCAGTAGGAATCCACCCCTGCAGCTGTCTTTGAGCCTAAGATAGAACTAGAACTCATAGTCTCTTGGTTTCTAACTTTGTATTTTAATTGCTACCAGTATAACAAACTGGTTATCTTTAACAGAATATTTGTGCATTATACAGTATGCACTGCAATGCAGATAGTCCTTGACTTATGACCATAACTGAGACTAAAAATGGCCTTGTTAAGCAAGACAGTTCTTAAGTGAGTTTTGCCCCATTTTACACTCTTTTTTGCCACAGTTGTTAAGTGAATCACTGTAGTTGTTAAATTAGTAACACGTTTGTTAAATGAATCTGGCTTCCCTATTGACCGCTTGTCTGAAGGTCACAAAAGATGAATCACATAAGCCTGGAACTCTGTAACCGTCATGTCCAGTTGCCAAGGGATCAAATTCTGTTCAGGGGACCATGGGGATGCTGCAACCATTGTGTAAAAAATGGTCATAAGACATTATTTTTCAGTGGCGCTGTAATGTTGAATGGTCACTGTATGAATGATTTTAAGTTGAGGACTACCTGTATGTGTGTGTGTGTGTAATGAGGAAACACACTAGCTAAAAAAATTGTCAAGGAATTTTTCTCTTTATTTTATCTGCAAATAATTTTTCAGGCATTGCAATTCTCATTTGGTCAAGATACGCTATAAATGTGGTTGGAATAGTGGAGATTGTGCTATATCATTTAATAAAAATGCTTGTCAGGTTAAGCATCATATTTCCATCATTTATAAAGGAAATTCAAAAAAGGAGAAAGCTTTCCACACCCTTATTATTGGCTTTGTATCCTAATCATGTATACATCATGGAAGATTGGGCTGAAACATTTCTTTCTGATGGACTCAACTTTATGTACCTGCCCGATGCTTAGTACCTCACCCCTGCCAAGTTTAACTTGTTGGTAGACATTCCCTCATAAAAGATGACAGATATATATTGCTCTGCCCTGCAAAGAGACTCTTGATCCGTGGCTGACAGGCAGTTTAAACTGATAAAGCAACTTTTGTTACAATCCCTAAGCAAGTAATGATTCCACAAAGGTTAGTAATCGTTGCTTCATTGCAAAAGTTTTGACACACATTGTACATGTCAAAGGGAAGGCCAAACCTTGAAGGGCAGTCTCTTCTATTGCATGCCACAGGTTGCAGATTTGGCTTGGGTTTTTCCACGCAGTGCGACTCATTGACCTGGGCTCCATCCAGTAAGCATTTCAGCTGATGATATTGTAGACCCTTATTGCCACAAGAGGCTGAACAAGGTGACATCTTATCCACTGACCACAAGTAATCTGAAATCGCAACAATTCAATTCAATTAAAAAGTCTAGGCTAGTCTGTAGAAAGAATGACAAGAATGTGCAGAAGCTCAAGGAGCCATACATGTTGCTGGGTATACATCTCTATGTGTAATAAAGCTTTAACTCATATGCTAGCAAATGTAGAGATCAACAAGTGGCTAATAGACTGAAAGAGGTAAATCTACATATCAACAGCAAAGAAAGGAGATTTAAAAGGCTGTGCAAATTATTGTACAGTATAATTTCATATATAAATAAAATAATCTTTAGAATTCTTCAACACAGATTAGAGCCCTACATGGAAAGGGAAGTGGCAGGAGTTCCAACTAATTGTAGAAAGAGCAAGAAATAAATAACATTTAGCCTTCCAAAAGGGCCTGGAAACTTGGCTTTGTCAATTGGCCTGGAGCCCCAATAGGGATGTGTCATTCTGGAGGTGATTTATGGACTAAGATAAGAGCCTGCCTCCTCCCCATGTGCATGTTGCTCTCTTCCTTCCCATCTTGTCAATTCTAAGTCAATTTTAAGATTGATATTTATTGTTTTACTGTTTAACGTATTGTTTTTGTGATTGTGCACCCCCTAGAATCATCTCTAGCTGAGATGGGTGGCATATAAGTTAAATAAATAAAGAAAATTTTGTTGGTTGTATACAGCATGCTGTATCATTAAGAAAATTAAAGAACACTCCCAAAGGTTGATAAAGAATGCCACCCAATAACTTTGCAAGGCAGGTTGGACTGAAACAAAGATTAATGTTCAAAGTTATCCAGTTAAGCTTCTATGTAGAAGGTGGACTAGAACCTCAGTCTCTCCATTTTTAGTACAAGACTTTAACAACCTTATTATAATGTCCCTGCTAGACTAGTCTACTACATTCTACTACTATTAAATGGCTGTATTTTTCTTCTTCTTCTCAGGGTAAGCAATCTGACATAAAACCTACATAGGTTTTCTCAGTTGGGTTTATTTCTATGCTGAAAGAGTCTAGGAAAAAAATCACCAGCAGTTAATACTGATACAATATGTAATATTCTAAAATAGAACATATACTACTGTCCAGAAACTGTTTACTTTTGCATGAGATTTGCATTTCCACAGCATGCCCAGAGCAAGTTGGATGGCTTTCTATTTGCAATAAATGAAACAAGCATCAGCCTTTCTTTTAAACATTCTCTTAGACTCCCTCTGTATAACTTGCAGGAAGCTCTGATAACATTGAGTGGCAAAGATGTATAAACATTCAGAAAACCAGAATATACTGCCTCTCCAAACTGTGTTTTCCATTTGTTAGTTCAAAAGATCCATTTGGTTTCAGTTGTCATAATTCGAAGAAACCATGAGAAACTGAAGTTCACACATGGAAATATTACCAGTTGGGTAAAGGCTGCTCTAGAAATATGTTTACCTTGGATGACCAGTGATGTTTTCTGAATAAGCAAGCCTGCCTCATTCTGAGCCCTGCAGCTGATTTCTCCCTGATAATCATTGCTGACATTCAGGAGCTGGAGAATCTGACCAGATGCCAACACCCGATGGGGCAGATGGAAGGGATGACCATCATAAAACCAAGTGATGTTAGGAGTTGGATGACCATCTACTGGGCAGCCTAGAAGATTTTAAAAAGGCAGAAAAATAGGTCAAAACTTAATATGCTGGATAACCATGTATTCCTTGTTATAACACAACCGTCTAGAGAACCTAGGTTGATGATAAAGCAATGAATCAGCATATTTGTCTATTTCCAGCCTGTTTCAGCTCCGAGATGATGAGATGACGTACTTTTATGGAAAGAAAAGCAGTTTAGTTTGAAACTGATGGTAAAAATTCTTCCATGATATCTGCACAAAAAACATTGAATTCCACCCAAGCAAATATGGAGAGATACCTGAGAAGGAATGAAATGATTGCTTGTAAAATCAATGATTTATTTATTGTCAACAATATCCAGAAAACAGCTCACAAAATTATGACGAAGAAAAGACTTGCACTGGATCGAACATGACAGGGCACTTTTCAAAACCAATGTTTTTTGAAGCAAACTCACAACTTCATAATTCTACTATGTGACTACATAGTCAATTGGCTTTTCCAAGGAGATTAGCAATATATCAAGAGGAAAACTGGTACCATTCACCTTCTCCTTTTCTTTCTTCTGGTCAGGCCTGACTATTTAGTCCAGAAGTGAAGGAGGGCAAGTGCTGGGATAATTTTTTATGCATTTACTCAATAAAGTTCAAAAGGAATGTGTTCCTATCATTACACAACTGTTCTAATTAAATAATGCAATGGCTCACAAAATAAGAAGACATATTCTCATTGTCCAATCTCTGAATCAATGGAGAAAATTGTCTCACACGCTCATTCCATAGTCCATGGGAATGAGATATGATAAAAAGAAAAACACCGGCTCTCTATGATTCAAAGCTTATGTTTGGATTCAAAAAGACCCAGGTTTGATTTGAGAACTAAGCAAACTTGATATGGAAGTCACTAAGGGAGAAAACAATAAATATGGAACAGCAGGATTTCCTTTTTATAGCTGACTGTATTTCTCTAGTCATAAAAAGCACATTTTTCCTGGCTAACACTACTGTTCTTATTACATACCACCTATGAATCAGAGCAATATATTTAAAGAAACTTGCATTGAAAGTCTGGGTCACTGTCTGGGCATCACTCAAGTGTTTTTAACTTTTGCCTTCAAGTTAGTCTTGACTTCTGGACATGGACAAATCCATGCAGTTTCCTTAGCAACCTTTTTGGAAGTAATTTGCCATTCTATTCTTTCTATGACGAAGTAACTGGTTCAAAGTCATCCAGTTGGATGTCACTACCACTCTGTTTCCAGCCTGATGCCTTTAGCTACTACATCAAACGGGGCTCTCTATCATTAAAATACACAAGGTTTAAAAGAAGAGCTTTATTAAATATAGAGCTCAATGCAATAATAGACCATTTCATCAATTAATAGTGGTGTTTATCCTCTAATGATAAGGATTCAGTTGGTATTATGATTTCTGTCACAAAGTACCTTTCTCCAAATTTGACTCACTCAATAGCAACTAACCATTTTAAAAGTGTGAGGCCAGTGAAGTAGCTGTGTACACCAAGGGCTGATTTTGCTCTTGAGTCTGTATCTTCTGTTGCTTTGATATCTCTGAATTAAAAAAAAACCTGCTTTATTCTGGTTCCATATGTCTGAATAAAGAACTGTTGCAATCATGCTGGACAAGGCCAGCAAATCAGATTGTGATACATTTTTAAAACACCTTCTTCTGCTATCTGCTTATTTCTTTGCCCAAGATCTGATACCAGAACTAACTTTCGCTAAAAGTGATTCCAAATCTTTTGCTACCAGTTCTATGAGAGAGCACTTTGCCTGTGCCACCTAACATGTGCTTTGCGCGCACGTGCAGCGCTCAAAGACCACCCTCAGTGTCAGCGCTGATGGCATGAGCTGTTTTTTAGCTCAGCTGAGGGGGCAGCAATCTGCTCTGCCATGCAAATCAGCTGACCTAAAAAAGACCAAGGGAATGTAGGACAGGGAATGATGGGGATGGGAGGGCGGGGCCAACCAGAGGTGGAATTTGCCGGTTCTCCGAACTACTCAAAATTTCTGCTACTTAACCGAATCGGTCCGAACTGGCTGAATACCACCTCTGATCCTATTACAAAATTATACTTCATTCCCACAAGCAAAAAAGAAATATTTTAAAGAAAAAATAAGGTTATTTTCTTTTGATGGTTGCAATTTTATTAGACAGAAAAGTGGACTTTTTTGTTTTCTTAGTTTATTATTGAAGATATGCTGGCTGGTAAATGAAATGGCAGATAAGTAGATGGGTTGGCCATATTTCCATGAAACTATCAGATCACCCTTTCAGTTAAACAGAAAAATATGGTGGCATAGGGCAGTGTAACAGAGAAAGGGGAGATAAATTAAGATCTTCTACCCACTTTTTTCCCAGTTCCACTTCAGGAGCTTTTTATTTAGCAATTAGACATTGACGTTGAGTCTTTATTGATTAGCCTTTGGGCCATAACAAAGTGCAAAGTTCCATAAGCAAATTATTGCTAAAATTTGATAAAAGCAATTTAAAATGAAATCATTTAAAATGATTAAAAAATTTTTTTTAAATGGAATCAGAATAAAATACATTTTAAGATGAAATTGGAATAAAATACAGTCTAAAATTAAATTGGAATAGAATACAATAATTTAAGTTATAGGTAAAATATGATAAAATTACATTTCGATATCACCCCTGCAATCTACCCCAATCAGTCCCACATATGCAGATCTCAACTGAACTATTAGGATTATGGTTCCCCCCCGCAACTGCTGAGTTCGAGATCAAATTATTTTTAAAATCTTAAATTGATGATTGACAAAATATTAAAATGATAGCATTTCAAAATTGCTTCAAACACCTGTTTATGAATAGCTGATTACATATAAATGCAACATCTCTCTTGAGTTATATAAAAGTACAAATCAGTGACTGCCATTTTAAAAAAATAACTTTAAAAAAGTAACTGCCATGGATAGACTGACAGTCCTTAAGCGTAACTTATTAATTTCTCTTAAAAATTGCGAAATCTTCATTTTGAACATGGCAGTGTGGCTTATTGCTTTGCTGTATAAGAAAGGATTTATATATGAAAAACGATAACACAAGAGAGATAGATTGTTGGGTACTGGAAGAGCGCTGATATCTACCATGCAACTTTCTCAAAACATTTCTTCCTTTGAAGATGATTTTTTAAAACCTTATCCTCAACATACTTGAACAAGTCTTTCAAATTTCTCTTAATGGTGTTTTTGAATTTAGTTTATTTCCAGAAGTGATGGAAAACACAAAAGAATGCAGTCGATATATATCTTTCAGTCCCAATGAACCTTCCCGACTGGCTAATTTCTTGTCTGAAACCAACCAATCAGAAGAGGCCCTTGGGATTTAACCAATGCATAGTAAATCAGGGAGACTACAGACCACTAAAGAAATGACTGCTCAGTGAAAAATATATTCACCCATCTGTCCTTGTTCACTTTATAATTAAGTGCAAGAACATCATAATCCAACTATGTCAATACTACTTAGAACAAAATTTCAACAGATTCTTTTTCCACCCTCATAAAATTGAACGAAGAGAAAAAATGAAGGATTTCTTTTTCATACAGGATTAGTGGTCATAATTAGCAAGAGACTAACTACTAGGTCAACATACTTTCCAAAATACATTACTTCAGTCAACATGGCCAAGTGAGCATTGTGGGGCCAGTTCTCTCTCTTAAGTTTGTGTAACATGATGCTACATATACACAATGAGTAAAACTATAGTGTTAATTGGGTGAACCTTGTGCCCCTTTCCTCCCCTGAGGATTCAGTCACTCTCATCGTTACTCTTGATATACTGGGAACAACTTGGCAATAAAGATCTTGTGATTTAGATTAGAAGAACCATGACCAATCAAGGTCCCAGATATGTAGAGAACCTTGCCTGGCAATCATCTCCACAGATTCTTAGTTAACTTAGAAAGTGAACAAGGAGTCAGCAGGGTTTCTTTATTTTTCACTAGCCAATAACCCGGCGTTGCTTGAGTATTTATTTACAGGGGGGAAATGTCCAGACCAAAAGTAGTTTCTAATGTTGGATTTTTCCCCTTACCAGAGGGAGCCCCCTTGTGGGGTACTGTGAAGCTGTTACCATGGCAACCCCACTGTGCTGTACGGTAGAAACCATTTTAAGGCACAATAGGCTGTATCTTAACAGAACACACACACCAAGGGTTTTTAGGGGTGTTTTATCCCCACAGTATTTGTTTCCAGAGAGTAAGTCATCTGTGTACCAAGTTTGGTTGAAATTGCTCGAGGCGTTCCAGAGTTATGCTGGAACATACACACGGATATAGATTTTAGCCATTAGTTTAACATACTTGATTTTATTAAATTATCATATGCCAGGAAAATCAGCTAAGAACACAGGTGGAAGAGAAAATATACTGCTTATTAAACATATCCAGAATTTCTTGTGGAGCAAAAATTGAAAATATTTCAAATCAGGAGTAAAGAATCAGATTCATATCTTTGACAGAAGAGAAGTAGCCATTATCACTTGCAAGCATCTTTATTTTATAGGTAATTCATCTACAGTGGCTATTTTTTTAAAAAAAATAACTCTCTTGTAAGTATGAGCCCCAAACAGTTTATTTTTCACCTAAAGAAAGAGAAGCCAACGTGTTCCTGACAAAATTCCTTGCAATAATCACAGAGCATTAAAGTACATTTGGGAGTAGATTTCTACTTAATCTTCAACAAAAAAGAAAAAAAAAGAACTCACCAGCCACTCAATGTATTTGAAAACAAAGCTGATGTCAATGCATTGTGTTGGGACTGATGACAAGGACTCCCTGCACTGGGCCGAACCATTTATTTCCAACTTCCTGGGGGTGTGGAGAATAGATTTAGGACAGGTAGATTTTTAAAAGGGTGGAACTTACCTATGAGCACAGAGCTTCCTTGGCTCAATATTTTTCTTGTTCCTGAAGGAGATGTTATCACTGAAGGAATGCCTGGCCCCACAAGGGACAGAGTGGCTGCCATGTCTTCAAACTGAGGAGGGAGCTGCGGTGGGTCTGGGAATATATTACAGAGACAAAGATACAATAAGGCACTTTCTCTCTGCAGATGAGATTAATTCCTAATGTTATTTAGTAATCCTTTCAGAAAGACTTAATCTTGGTGAAATGAATGGGTTTTAAAAGAAGCCAAGTTGTAAAAAAAATGCTGTATGCCAGAGAGATGGATAAGGCAGAAATAGAGAGAGAGATGGAAGAGGAATTTCTACAAGCTAAGAAAACTTGTGTCAACATTTTGTTTTAAAAAAGGGCCAAAGTCATGCCCTGAAAAATAAGATCTGCCAAGGCTATTGACGTATGGTTTGGGAATGCAGCACAGGGTTTCCAGAAGGGGCACGCACACCTCCTCAACAAATCTACAGTAGCTTTCACTTCACCTAGCCTGCTGTCTTTCTCTTCTCAAGCAGTGTAGAGTAAAAGTGGCACAAGCATGTTATTAGGCAAGGAAATCCATCACCAAGTATCATAAATCAGCCCCAGGAATACATTACCACTCAGGCTCTGGACCTGACAATGCCTTTCTAAATCACCCAGCTAAGCTCAAACTGTTTCCTATTGAGAAATGTAAGACAAAGTAAACTTCACCCTCTGATGACCCGTTGAATATTAAAACAAAAAACTAAAAACTCGGGCAGACTGAATTTATGCATTTGTCATCAAAGTGTGAAATTGGTAGGTGTCACTTTGCAATTTGTTACAGGTCCGGCTTCTCCAACAACAGAAAACAGGAGGATAGTGTTTTTCATGGAGGGAAGCTTGCTATATGGAGAAAGGATCTCTTCTGCCTTCAGACCCTTGGAAAAGCTGCAGAAAAATTCCCAGAGTTGATTGATCCTCCCCAAACCCTGCCTGAACCCAGTGCAAGAGGTGTCACTCTCAGGTCTCAGGGATGTCAGTGGGAGTTGGGGATGTGTATGAGATTGTTCAGCCAAGTTTAAAGGTCTGGCCTTCCGACATATTTCATGTTAAGTGGGGGACAAGAGTAAAAGAATTATATTCCAAGGACATTTGTTATAGATGCCCTCTTGTAATTCACGGTAATCAGTGGCTTTGTTTTATTTTTGAAACAATAACAACAGAGATTTCTTTCTTTCGCACCACTACACAAGACAATTTTTATTCTCGTGGTTGCCAGGTAAGAGCAAAGCAGAGGGAAATGGCTGGTCTGAAGGTGAGAAAGATTAATGGTTCTTGAGCCCATATCCCTGATGCACCCCTAAATATTTTAAATCTTGGTTTATCGTGAAGTCTTAAATGGACTCAAAAATAAAACTCATTCAATTGAATTATTAGCAGGCACATATTTTGGAATGCTGTCTTTCATGGCTCTACTGTTTAAATATCAGATAGCATTCTTGTGCTTCGGTGAAGAGGCACAGAAAACAGTTGCTATACTACATGTAGTCCTCGACTTATGACAATTGAGCCCCAAATTTCTATTGCTAAGTGAATTTTCCCCCATTTTATCATCTTTCTTGCCACAGTTGTTAAGTGATTCACTGCAGTTGTTAGGTTAGTAACACTGTTGTTAAGTGAATCTGGCTTCCCTATTGACTTTGCTTGTCAGATGATCGCAAAAGGTGATCACGTGACCTTGGGGCACAGCAAGGTCATAAGTATGATGTCAGGATTCCAAGTAACAACCCGAACCAAATAAGACTCTGAGGCTTGAAGTTCCTCAAAGTTCCATTTTAGTAGAGATGTCATATTGGCACATCTGGGAAAAGCCGAATCTGAAAGCTTCCAGTTTTTCCCCACCCAAAAGAAAGTCCAAGCACCTACCTAGGACCCATATGTCCATCATATAGTCCAATCAAAGAACCATCCCAATTGGAGATTCCTCCCAGTCACACCCCTCAAGGTGCAGGGCAGAATGTCCTTGACTCTCGGAGAAAGGAATGATATATGACTATCTACAATCCCCCCCTTCCAGTTTCCCACAGGCTAAATGTGGCAGGTCTAAAGATCCAATGCCCAAGATGGCTTCCAGGCCTGACATATAAGTCAGTTGCCAAGCATCTAAATTTTGATCAGTGTCCATGGGGAAGCTACAAAGGTTGCAGGTGTGAAAAACGGTCATAAATCACTTTTTTCAGTGCTGTAACTTTGAACAGTCACTAAATGAACTGTTGTAAGTTGAGGACTACCTGTATTATCCAGTAGTCTTACACAGACTGTGGTAGTCCAGATTTGGTAGCACTAGGCATACAAATATGATATGCATTATTTAAAATGAAAATTGGGTCACTTTTCCAATGGAGAGAGATGGTGTCAATAAATAGTAGGTTTCAAGTATGTGGAATGCTACAATTTCTCCAAAGCCCAATTCTGAGGAAAGTATTTGCTATGGGATCAAAGGACATTTGTGAAAAAGTCCTATTAATTATCAGTTGGAAAGTTGGTCCTAACATCATTATTTTTTGTAGAAGCTTGAATTCTTTTCATGATTTTTTCTTCTTTCATTCAATCATGTTCATTTTTCAGAGACTGCCCTGCTGACCGCCCCTTCCTTTTTAAAAACAAGGTAGGAAGTTAGCACCTACCCCTCTCCTAGGAAAATGAAATATTTTAGGAAATATTAAAAGGACAGAATATTTCCCCTAAAAGGGAGGCAGAAACTCAGAACCCCACCTTTGTCAATGGGCCATTAAAGCCTGAGTCAATCTATTCTACATAACAAAGATCTATCTCCTTCAGGCAAAGACATCGTAGGAATTGCCCAAAACCCTTTCATTACATCATCATCCAGCAAGGCTCAACCAAAGTTGGGACTCATGGCCCCATGGGAGTCTGACAACCAATCAGAATACAAGTTCAAATTTAAAAGCCCAGAGTGGGCATAAAACCAGGGCACTCTCAGCATCTCTTCCATTTCCCCTCCGAGGACCTCAAACCATGTGATCCTGTCCATCATCAATAAACCTCCTTTCCAAGCAACTTCCATGAATCCAGGGTCTTTCCCCCCACTTAGAATTGAACCCAGAAGGACATTTCTTCCAACACAAGGTTTTCCAGAAATGGTCTGCCATTGCCTCCTTCATGGGGATGAAAGACACCAACTGGTCCAAGTCCATCCAACTGGCTTTATGCCTAAGGCAGGACAGGAACTCACAGTCTTCCTGTTTCTAGCCTGATGCCTTAACCGCTACACCAAATTGGCTTTCTTTCTCATGATCAAAATATTAGCGTGAAAGAGGTAAATTCCTTTAGTGCTCCAATTATTTATCAGTTCCCCTCACCGGAAAATGCAGTATTCATTAAAAAAAATCTATACATGATTTCCCCCAATTAAATTATACTCCTCCTCCTTTGATCACAGGTTTTCTGGTTGGAGAGAAAAAAATGACAAAAGATATGAATTCTTGAAAAGATTGCATACTGTAACTTACCGAGGACTAGGAGCTGTGTGCTTTCCGTTACCTCCCCGCGGATGTTGGCAGCCCTGCAAGAATACAACCCTTGGTCGGAGAGAGATACGTTTTGAATCAGCAGTGACCCATCAAGGATGTGAAGGTCAGGGGCCATCTTGATTTTGTTCCTGAACCAGGTAAGTTCTGCCTCAGGCACACCTGATGTAGGAACACAATAAAATAGAGACAAACACAAAGAATATCCATTGTGAACTTTTTGCAAAGAGCATTGATGTGTGGTACCAAGGCAACGTATCGTTCTACAGTCTATTTTTGTTGTTGTTTAACAGTGCAGATTTTTTTTAAAAAAAAGTGTTTTCAATATATGAAGGTTCTAGATATGTTGCTTTCGTGTCCCAAAGGTGCTTTTTCAGGAGACAACTGGACTTTCTTGGTTTTTCTTTGAAGATGTTTTGCTTCTCATCCAAGAAGCTTCTTTAGTTCTGACAGGATAGTAAATATAACCTCGGACTGGTCCTGCCCCCATCTATTTTCTGCCTCCCGAGTCCCAGCTGACTGCGAGAGAATGGGGATTTTGCAGTAACCTTCCCCTGGAATGGAGATTTTACTTCCCCTGCCATACCCCCCCCAAGCCACACCATGCCCACCAAGCCACGCCCACGGAACTGGTAATAAAAATGTTTGAATCCCACCACTGGACAAAGAGGACACTGCCTAGCCTGATCTTCCTCTTGCTGGAATGTAGAGGGAGATTTTGTGACCACAACTGAGCTCAACAATTCTGTTCCTAAGGAAGAACAGAACACTTTAAGTGAATTTTGCCCCATTTTATGACCTTTCTTGCCACAGATGTTAATCACTGAATCACTGCAGTTGTTAAATAACTAGCATAGTTGTTAATTCAATCTGGCTTTCCCATTGACGGCTTGCCAAAAGGTTGCAACAGGGGATCACACGACCTGTGGACACTGCAGCAGTCATAAATATGAACCAAGCATATGCCAAGGGTCTGAATGTTGATCAAGTGATCATGGGGATGCAACAATGGCCGTAAGTTTAAAAAAATGGTCATAAATCACTTTTTTTCAGTGCCATTGTAACTTCATTAACAGTCACTAAATAAGCTGTTGTAAAATGAGGACTACCTGTAATCTCTCTTGTCCTGTAGTCTGGGCCTGGATTGCTCTTATAATTATTACTGGAATTAGCTGATCCACACAATGAAGCTTATTGGGTCTACTACATATCCTTTCTCTTTTGTCCTGTGGTTGGCCAAGCTTTAAGGGGCAATTTTAAGTAGGCAAATAGCAGGGGAAGATCTAATTTCTCTCTCTTCTAATTCTTTGGCCCTAATTCAACCTTTGCCTTCACTGGTTGTAAAAATAAAGAAAAATAAATAAATTGGGATATGCGGTCTAATCTTCCTGATTACATCTAATTTCATTCTTATTGAGATGCCTATAGCAAAGAGAGATATCCAATCCTATTCAGCAATCTTGCATAGGATGGGATTTACAATAAATGATTGCACTTTATCTTCTGCCCGTCTGCTTTTCCTTATCCTCACCATCCGTCACTCTTTTGGTTTCATCATTTTTTTTAAAAAAAATCTTGTTGCTTAGTTTCATTCCCTTTTCCTGTGGTCTCCCCTCCATTATGTTAAACAAAGGTGTGTATGGGTTTTTGTTTTTAGTTTCTGGTGGAGGGAGCCATTTTTTCTTGTTGATTTTTATTTCTGCAAACTCTTGGGACTCAACTTGAAGGAAACACAATTACTTCTTAGTGGCACTATTCTGCACACCAAATTTTTGGCATAGGCAGCCTGAGATTGTCACAATTGGTGACAACTGATCTGGCGATTTAGTGGCAAGGCACAATCAACTGGAAATATAACTCACCTTCAGCCTTGCAGAAAAGTCCAAAGTGAGACAGGAAGGCATAAATTATCCCCTGCAACAGTCTAACATTACTCTCGCTCACAGATATCTGCAATGCATTTTTAATCTCAGGCTCACCTATTTCATTTTCAAACTTCCTTACTTTGTGTTTGTATTTCATGGTTTACAGCCAGATTTACCGTGTGAAACAAAATCCCGTAACACTGGCTCTCATCGAGGCTGCACAAACAACAGGGAGGGGATTTTATCCGGCTACAGTTCTGGGTAAAATCTGGCGGCTCTAACCTACAGCGCTATTTGATACAGAACAGTGCATATACCCAGATTTTAAACCTTCTCTATGATTACCTGTATTATCCATTCCCTTCCCTCAAGGTAAACACAAATCAATCAAATTTATATGTTCCATCTGCAGGAAGCCATTGCATGGGAAAAGGAAGAGTCAGGAATAAAAGAGAATATAGTCATTAAGTTTTCAAACTCAACGGGTTGAGTTTTACTCCAACATGCTAAAAACTTCCCTTTGAAGACATGGCAGAAATGAAGATGTAGTAGCTGCTTCAGCTTTAATTGTAGGCAGCAGGAGAGATTGTCTTAAATTATAGTACTTTATACACACACACACACACACACACACACACACACCACCGAAAGTGTAATTTATCATCCACAGTCTTAATAGGAAATGAGGGAGAATACAAGTAGTCCTCAACTTACAACAGTTCATTTAGTGACCATTCAAAGTTACAATGGCACTGAAAAAAGTTACTTATGATGTTTTTTCACACTTATGACCATTGCAGTGTCCCCCTAGTCACGTGATCAAAATTCGGATGCTGGTTCATGTTTATGACAGTTGCAATGTCGCTGGGACACTTTTGCAACCTTCTGACAAGTGAAGTGAATGGAAAAACTGAGATTCACTTAACAATCGTGTTACTAAATTAACAACCGCAGTGTTTCACTTAACAGCGATGGCAAGAAAGGTTGTAAAATGGGACAAAATTCATTTATCAAATGTCTCGCTTAGCAACAGAAATTTAGGGTTCAATTGTGGTCATAAGCCGAAGAGTATCTGTATATCAGGAGACATAGTCTTATTGGCCATCATCCCTGGACAGCTTACAGCAAGTTTCATCTGTACTCAAAAGAGAAAGTATGAATGATACAAAAGAAATCATATCCCCAGCTGGAAGAAGAATATTTCAGGTACCTCTGGACCAAAAAATGATGTAGAAACAATTCACTAATTCGTTGTCATTAAGGATTATCCTTTTGGTGGGCTGTATCATCCATCAAATACAAAGTATCACTTTCCGTCCCTTGTTCTACCCAATTCTTGTTTTCTGCTCTTATAACTCACTCCTATAGGTCCCAAGGCCAGAAATGTTCAATATGGAATAATACCTTATGATCCATTCTCTCATATTAGCTTACAATTTCCTCCCCTCTCCCCATAAATTCCAAGATGGCTGAAGGAAAAACACTTAAGGCTTTACTCTATGATAATCCAGAAATGTCAGTAAAGTTGGCAACTCTGATCCAAACTGGACATGGTTTCTCATTTCGTGAACTCCTGCTTGTTTCCAAGACTGATGCCA
The DNA here is from genome assembly GCF_051295495.1 of Thamnophis sirtalis. Classification (NCBI taxonomy): domain Eukaryota; kingdom Metazoa; phylum Chordata; class Lepidosauria; order Squamata; family Natricidae; genus Thamnophis; species Thamnophis sirtalis. The sequence continues at coordinate 80,348,365 of NW_028261385.1, read as the reverse complement.
AGGCCTGGTATTAACCTGCAACATCTTTCAAAGCAGGAAGCCACAATTCCTGAACATATTCCTTCCAGAGTCCAGAAATAAAAATATATGTTACAAATCACTTCGTATATTAAAATATGGCAGAGAGGCACATTTTTTATTATTTTGATTGCCTTTTCTAAATTATGGATTGCTTTCCCAAAAAATGAGCTCTTTAGTAGGTTTACTCAAAATGTAATGGAATAGAATAACAGAGTTGGAAGGGACCTTGGAGGTCTTCTGGTCCAACCCCCCGCCTAGGTAGGAAACCCTACACCACTTCAGACAAATGGTTATCCAACATCTTCTTAAAAACTTCCAGTGTTGGAGCATTCACAACTTCTGGAGACAAGTCGTTCCACTGATTAATTCTTCTAACTGTCAGGCAATTTCTTCTGACAAGTTACGTTGTTCAGAAAAGGCAAAGAGGTAAAATCTGGGCAGATTCTGACAGGTTTTGGAGGTTCTGGAGAACCAATAACGTAAATTTTGAGTAGTTTGGAGAACTGGCAAATGCCATCTCTGGCTCCCCCCAGAGTTAGGTGGGAATGGAGATTTTGCAGTATCCTTCCCCTGCCACACCCACAGAACCGGTAGTAAAAAAATTTGAATTTTACCATGGCTAAGCTGGCTCATAAAAGTTTGATTCATAGGCACTTCCCTGATGTTCTAGTACCGTGATGGCGACCCAATGGCATATGTGCCAGAAGTGGCACGCAGTGGGCACACGAGCCTTCGCCAGTTCAGCTCTGCTGTACATGTGTGCATTCCTCCCGACAGCCAGCTGGTCTTCAGGTCTCTGCCATGCATATGCAGGGGGAAGGGCACATGCATGTGGGGTGCGTATGCATTGAATTTTGGGGGCTTGGGTGTGTACGCATACATTTGCATGCACGCTTTGGGCACTTGGTCTGGAAAAGTTTAGCCATCACTGTCCTAGTACGTTTGCTGTTCTTTGTTATTTTGACTTGCACTAATATAGATTTCAAATTATGTTGTTGTCATAATGAGTATCTCTAATCTTAAAACAGAGTTCACTAAATAGAACCTTAAGTTGCCTTATCAGATAAGCTACATTTCAATCTTCAGTTGTGCAATATAAAGATTTTCTCCTAAAAGCAGAGTTGGAAAGCAGGTAGATGCATGATTCATTTTTGGGTAAAACAGAACTAAAGTGTCCTATGGTTAATTGAAAGATGAAGGCCTTCTTGGTTAATAAATTGAAATGATGGTGGTTTTTGTCATGTTCCAAACCTATGAAACTACCTTATACTGATTTAAACCATTGTTTCATCTCACTCAGAATCCTCTAAGTAATAAGCTGACATGCCACAAATTAGGGGAATTAGGCTAAAATACTTGAAGAATGGTTGTAGGAACTGGGCATGGCTAGTCTTGTGAAGATAAGGACCCAAGATGATATGATAGTGGTATTCCAATATTTGAGAGGCTGTAACAGAGTGGAGGGGGACAATCTATTTTCCAAAGCACTGAAGGCCAGATATGGAACAATGGCTGGAAACTGATCAAGGAGAGATTCAACCTAGAAATGAGAAAATTTTTGACAGTGAGAAAAATCAACCAATGGAACAGAAGTTGCCTTCAGAAGTTGTGGGTCCTTCATCACTGGAAGCTTTCAAGAAGAGACAGTCATCTGTCAGAAATGGTGTAGGGTCTCCTGCTTCAGCAGGGGGTTCGACTAGATGACCTTCAAGAGACCCTCCAATTCTGTTATCTATTTAACTTAGCTTGGAGCTGTATTTCAGATCTGCATTAAACTAGGCTCTTCCACATGAGCACTGCAGAGCAATCCTTAGCAATCCAATAAAATGCTTTGGTGAGATATTTCAAATCGGGTGTAATGAAACCTAAATGCAGAACTTTAAGCCTACTCATTAATATAATTATAACAGACCTGCAATTTGGCAGCTAATGGTCACATTTACTCCTGGAATTGTTTTCACTGTGCTTCCGATATCCACAGAAATCGTCGGCAAGTTTTGGTTGGTCACGGTGTTTCTTGATGTCTTTATCAGTGGTTTCCCTGAAAAGACACCACAAATTATAAAACAAATAAGACAAGAAAAAAGCACAGGCATAGTTACAACTTATCAATAAAGAAGAACACTTGTAGCTCAGGCTTGAAGTGAGGGGTCCTTGGTGCTCTCTGAGCTTGCTTGTTTTCTTGCAGATGTTTCATTTCCCCAACTAGGTAACAACTGATGATGTTACCTAGTTTGGGCAATGAAACTTCTGCAACGAAACAAAGACTCTCAGAGAGCACCAAGGACCCCTCATAACAACTTAATTTTATTTATTTGTCAGATTTATACCAGTAAATGATTTCTGCCGAGCTAAGCGATGAAAACAGCATACAAACCTGATTACTAAGATGAATAGAAGTGAACTACAATGGAAATAATAATGATCTTGGGAGGGACAGCTTCAAAAACCATTGACAATTTGTATATGATTGTAAGCAACGTATCAGTTTATAAATAGATACTTTATAAATATCTCTTGCTTTTATAATCCCAGATACCCAGATATATATTAAGATTTATTTTGCACAATTCCCTTGATCAAGCAAATTGGCTGTAGAAATAGAGAAATGAAAGCCAGTTGCATCAATAAATCAGAATGTAACTAAAGCTATTATCTGCCTAATTAAATCACAGTCTTGACATCTAACTGTATGCAGATACTATACTCACTTTGATTACTTTTATAATGCTAATTTAAATTATCCGTATGTTTTTCCTTAAGGTCTTATGTGCTTGACTTTCATCTTTGGAAATTTCCATATGGGGCGCCTGGAAACTAAAGCAGTATACTTCTGGTCTAAATTGATGATCTAAAAATAAGAATGCTGCAAAGTTTAATGAATCGTAGCAATCTCACATTGTCGGAAGGGAGGCAGAGTGTGAGAGAGAATCCTACAAATATATAAACCTTAATGCAGATTTTGGGGACGTGGTGGCTCAGTGGCTAAGATGCTGAGCTTGTCAATTAGAAAGGTCAGCAGCTCAGTGGTTCAAATCCCTAGCGCCGCCTAACTGAGTGAGCTCCCAATACTTGTCCCAGCTTCTGCCAACCTAGCAGTTTGAAAGCATGTAAAAGTGCAAGTAGAAAAATAGGGACCACCTTTGGTGGGAAGGTAACAGCATTCTGTGCCCCTTCGGTGTTTAGTCATGCCAGCCACATGACTACAGAGATCTCTTCAGATAGCGCTGGCTCTTCGGCTTTGGAATGGAGATGAGCACTGCTCCCCTAGAATTGGAAATGACTAGCATGCTTGTGCTAGGGGAACCTTTACCTTTACCTAATGTAGATTCACCTATCTGCATTCTGGTTATCCACTTCATGAAATCTGAATATGGGTTAAGTCCTGAACGCTGGCTGATTTTGTGGGGCCTCTGATGTGAGCTTGTTCATAGGCCATCAGAAGGAGAAATGGGTGGGGTTGCATAATTCATGAGCTTGGGCCAAGACAGGAGCCTATAATGTCTAAAAAAAATAATCCTTTATAAATCTACAATAGCAGGAAGGGAAAGAATTGGCAGAGAAATGATGGTTGTAAGTTGAGAAGGAAGAGGAGGAGGAAGAATTATGGGTGCTTTAGTTGGCAGCATCAACTAAAAATATGGAAATCTGATTTTGTTTCTACGCCTCCCCTTCCCCCAATACATATGTCACTATTTAACAGAAATCCATAAGCCACCATAACAGCTAAAATATACTTTCATGTATAACATGGCTGTATTTCAATCCCCATTCTGTAGAAGAAAGCCACGAAAGCATGGCAGCTTTTGTTTATATCATTTGCATGAAGAGTCCTTTAAATGTCAATATAAAGAAATATCCAGCCACAAACATGTTCTACTGAGTCATGAAAAGTTCACACAGTTCTCATATTTTATTGGGTGCTCCTAAATCACAGAGAAAGAGAGACCTCAACTGGCAACTGGTCTTTTAATTCACTGGGTTTTCCCCCACCACGATCTTCTCATTAGATTAAATACTTGTTTGCTGTTAGCCTATAAAAAGCAATTTGTCATTCCAAAAATGGAAACATTTGCCCTTTACAAACTCATGTGTTAAATTAATCAATAAGCCAAGTGTTTCATTCAGCCTGAACCAAGATTTTCTACTTCCTCTGAGGAGTCCAGCCTTCCCCTCCTTCACCGCAATGTTGTTTTAATTGCACATTATCACATTCGTAAACTTGGTGTCCCGATTTGAAGCTGCTGAATGACTGGATACCTGTGGCTCGTGTTTGACAGATGAGGCTATTCAGAAGCTGCCCAAAAGTAGCTTTGCATTTAGAAAATTTGACCCAGGAGATTTTGCACTTCCTAATTTGTTTGCATGAGAAAATGAAATCAAGGCACGGACTATGTTGTTGGAAAAAACTGTTGCTGGTTACTGAAAACCTGCAAACCATCTAAATGTGTGTGTCTTATGAACTTACACGCGTGCATGTATCAGACAGTGATCGATTAGGCTCCATGAATTGGCTTGGATCGAAACTGTGGTTTGAAGGAAGAGGCTTTCCTTCCAAAACTCTAAAGTCTAAAGTTAAAGCCTTTGGAATGTGCCCATTGGGAATAGACGAACTGCAAAGACTCTTTACAGCCTGGATTGCTATAGCATTAAACTTTAAAATTCAAGCATTTACCTGGATCAGAATGAATTAATTACTTCAATGCTTTCACTTGTGTTGCTGTTAAATCTATGTTGTTTTACCATATTTGTGTTTTTAAGGAGAAGCAGCTGTATTGATGGTTTTTTGGGGGGGAGGGGGAAATGTCTGTCACAATGAATGTAATAGTGAAGTTTAAGGATGAGATATTAATGTTTGGTGAATTGACATTTCTAGAACTGTCAGATGGCCTGATCAACATATCCAAAGTAAACCCCATGTCAGCTTCATCGTCTGCGACATCTGAGGCTGCCACTCAGGTGTGCTGGGTTCCTACTATTGTTCCGCTGACTGCTGGAGCCCCAGGACTGCTGGAGTCTCACTGAAGCATCGCTGCCTTTCTCCCCATTCAGCTTCGCATCCGAGCTTCGGGCCGGCTTCCGCAAGCCACCAAACAGCAGAAATGGAGGCCGCACTTATCAGCAAGCCAGGAAGCATGATGCAATGTAATCGAGGCTTACAGAGGCGGTGATCATCAGTGATGATCAATGGGGACGTGTCTAACTGTCCGACTGAAGCTTATCTTTAATGGACGGAGGAACAGGCCAGTGGGGAGGGGATTGCTTGGGAGGTTCTTGGATGTATGTATTCCAATAGGACCCTGGTGATGGGCTCAGGGGGAGGGAAAGTGGAAGTGTAGGAGGGATTGGTCACTGCGTGCTGGGTGGGGCTCAACAGGTTGGCTTATAAGATGGAGGGGAGCACAGAGCTGCAGCTCCAACAATTATTGCATTATCGCAAGAATTTGATGGTCAGTTAGTACCGGTGTGATAAAGAAGCATGAAAACCAAGATTGGTGTGTTGTTTTTTCCATCGGAACCTTGACATCCCACTTTTCTCTGGAGTGATCTTGGCATCTAAAGCAAACTGAGAAACATGTATCAAGCCATGATTTTTGATTGTGAATTATTTAAATCGACTACAGTTTAAATACAGTTTCTGCTTCTATCTTGGAAACTATGACAAACAGAGATGAGTTCAAAACAGAATAGATCTGATTTTGTGCCAGAAAAAGAGGATGGTGATAAGGTGGCAGCTTTGCAGATACAATGCTAAAAGTAGCTTAATATTACGCCTAAACTAGATCAGAATCTGGATCCTGGGTCAGAAAAAAGTATCAGTTAACTATCAGTTAGACACCAAGATCACTCCAGAGAAAAGGTTTAGAAAGGATTGCATGCAAACTTCTAGATAAGTCCCCAGTGGGGTTTACTCCAGATATGATGAACAGGCCATCTGACAGTTCTATAAATGTCAATTCACCAAACACTAATATCTCATCCTTAAACTTCACTTTTATGTTCATTGTGGCAGACAGTTCCCCCATCCACCCCATGCTTACTTTAGGAGCTACTTTGTCTGAAGTAACTCCATACATACTGGTTTAAATACTACAACTATACCCAAACCTTTAAATACTTCAGATCGCATGATAAATCTTTTGGAGCAGAATTCAAAGTTGTTTCTAACTTTCGTGGCTCATAACTGTAGCATTACAGGCTATTTTTCTTTCCACACAAGCCTATCATCACACTGCCATTTGTTTGGCAATCCTACCTATATCCATAATAAGGGTATAAGGAACTAAAAAAACTCTATGATTTGTAAAGCTTGAGATGAAACCTTCGTGTGTATATGTACATGAGCGCACATGTGCCTTGGAATGTGTGTGCCTGGATTAGTTCCTGCAGTTTTCGCAATTGCATTTTTGGAAGTGCCTTGCCACTGTCTTCTTCTGAGGGCTGGCAGGGAGTGATTGGTCTGAGTCAATCAGCTGACTTTGGGCCTAAGATTAGACTGGACTAGAACTCAAGAGTCTCCTGTTTTCTTACCTAATGTCTTAACTACGACACTAAACTGGCTGTCTTAATACTTCTGTGTCCTCTTCATAACTTCTAAGATTTATGTTTATCCCAGAACGTTTGTACATAGCATATCGATTCATGAGTTCAACTAAACGTATATCAATGTTCTTAGAGACAGCCTACTAAAAGATACCGTGTTTCTCTGAAAATAAGACCAGGTCTTATATTATTTTTTGCTCCAAAACACGCATTAGGACTTATTTTTTGGTTTGGTCTTATTTTCAGGGAAATGCAGTACTAAATGCATCCATCTGCGTGACAATCTTAACTAGGGGTTATTTTTGTGGTACAACTTATATTATGAGCATCCTGACAAATCATGCTAGGTTTTATTTTCTGGTTGGGTCTTATTTTGGGGTGAAACAGGGTAGCTACATTCTCTCAGGTTAAAAGAACTAGGAAGACAGGCACCTCATATATCTGGGGAAATGCACACTTTGCTTAAATACGAGGGGTAATACCGGGAGCTGTTTTTCTTCTGACTACTTTTGGAATTCTAGAGGCTCTTTATTGCAACTGTTCATCCAAATAATTAAGGCCACATTATACAGAGCAAATGTATTGATACCTAGCCAAAAACCGTTGATGCTGATTTGCAACAGCTAGCAGTTCTCTAGGTTATTAGGTAGCACTTTTCAACAAGAGGGGATCCAGATTCTAACCTGACACCTCCTGTTTGTTAAACATGAGATCCACCACAGAACCAAATTACATTTGGGATAAAACAATCTGGAATGGATAAACTTTTGGAATGATCTAGCCAGACTCTTTTCATTTTCTTATTCTGTAACTTTGCGTGTTACTAAAAGCTACTTGCTGGCCAAGCACCTAAAGAGTTTAAAGCAAGCACAATCTCACAGCGTCACTGCTCTTCCCAGAAAGGGTTTCATTAATGCTGATCCAAGTGAACAAAGATTTAATTTGTCGTAGAACTGAACTGTTGGTGTAAACAAGAAACTTAATCTGTTCTGAGCTTTCGCTTGCCAGTGACGGGAAGTGTGCCAGCCATGCTTTGGCTGCAAGAAGGGGAAAGAAAGAGCTTGACCTTACAAGATGTTGACTGAGCAGATAACATGCAATCCAACCAATTATTTAGAGCAATGCTTAACTTCAGGAATATGAGGAATCCTACTGACTCTCAGGAGATCACTATTAGTTTGGCTTCAGAGCTAATGAGATGTCTGGTTCTTTTACAATTCAGTCTAAGAGAGAAAGATTTATAGAAAAAATTGGAGCCACCACCAAGCATTAAACAAAATATAAAGAGGTCAAAACATCCTACTCTGATGGATTTAACAAATTAAATCCTTATCATTCTACTAAAAGGGGAAATAGTCATAAAAGCAAAATATGGCAGTGAGATCAGACCAAAAGACAGGTTTTTAAAAGACTTTCAGCCTAAAAATGTAATAAAGGTAAATCCATTACTGTGTTATAATTATTTTGGTCAAGACATCAGTATATTTCAGCAGCCACTGACTGATTAAATCTTTACATTTGAACTAAAATATCAAAATCAATTCCTCTCTGTGCCAAAATACATAGAGATGATAGAAGTGGGAAAATGGAACAAAAAACATGGCACATGTTTTAATATAACCATCTTAAATAATCATCTCAGCAATAATATTAAAATATAAAAGTCAGTGTATATTACAAAGGAAACTACAGGACACCCCAGAATTAAGCGATTTAAAACCCTCTTTCTGCATATCAAAATGTTAGTATTCCCATTTCACCAGCCTCATTTTCTTTTATATTAACATTTATAAGAGACGTGGTGGCTCAGTGGCTAAGACGCTGAGATTGTTGATCAAAAAGGTGGGCAGTTCAGTGGTTCAAATTCCTAGTGCCACGTTATGGAGTGAGCTCCCGTTACTTGTCCCAGCTTCTGCCAACCTAGAAGTTTGAAAGCATGTAAAAATGCAAGTAGAAAAATAGGAACCACCTTTGGTGGGAAGGTAACAGTGTTCCGTGTGCCTTTGGCATTTAGTCATGCCAGCCACATGACCACAGAGACATCTTCGGACAGCGCTGGCTCTTTTGCTTAGAAACGGAGATGAGCACCGCTCCCTAGAGAATGACTAGTACATATGTGTAAGGGGAATCTTTACCTTTACCTTATTCCCATTTCACCAGCTTCTTGCTTAGTTTCAGAGTCTCAGTGTCAGGGCCTAGTGGAATTATAAAGGTGGAGGAGCGTTCTGATAGGAGACACTAGCTACCAAATTGAAGACCAAGTATAATGGTTCAAGGGACAGATGTCAATATATAAATAGTAAAACATAAATCAAAGTACTTCCTGGATCTGGCACCTGACTTCAATGACTACTTCTGGAAATTTTAAAACAGAAGTGTCCCAATGGTGCTTTTTCAAGAGGCAACTGGACTTTCTGGAAGTCCAGTTGCCTCTTGAAAAAGCACCTTTGGGACAACCGTGACCTGGATGACTGAGAATCTCCATAGACATTTGGCGACTAAAACAGGAGTATGTTTTAGAATCTTGAAAGAATGCCAAACCTAATTCTTGGCAAAGCTCTTTGATTTTAACATAAGGAAATGCTCCGTTGACATTCTTCCATCCTTGAAATTCGGGCATATATACCCCTCACATGACAAACCCAAAATAAATTCTACAAAACTATAAACTTCACTAATGCCATTTAAACTGCCGTGGCCCTCTCTGCAAATAATACTAGAAAATGAAAGAGTTAAAAATATCAAGCTAGCATTTCATGTCTCGTGAAATTTTTAGAGCAAGACATCAAAATTGGGGAAAACATCAATAAACAAAGTTAAAGTTAAATAAAGTTTTTTAAAAACTCCAACATTGGTAGGATTTTTAAACTTGGAGGTTATCTCGCTACAGGCTTGTGCTTAAAACTGGCAAGAACACAGAATTTCCATGTTGTGTAAAGTGCCGTAAATGTGTTACCTGCTAATGTGATGGCAATGGATACAGAGTCAGAACCCAACACATTGGTTGCATTGCAAGTATAGAAGCCTACATCAGCTTCGACTGGTTCCAGGATTTGCAAGGAGTCATCCGGTTGAAGAAGAATCCTGTAATGACATACAAATAAGTTAAGTCTTAAAAATTGGATGCCAAAAAATGTCAGAGTTTGCAGCAGCAATCACATCCGGAAAGCACACAAAGATAACTGTTTCAGCAAGATTCATTAACTTCTCTTTATATACCTAATAATATATGAAGTAATATACAATACCAAGAATGATTCTTCCAATGTGATAGAGTACCAGCAAACACAGGCAGAGGAGAGAACAGTTTTCAGTTTTTGTTCCAGCAGACGGACTAGTTTTTCCTTTAGCACAGACTCAGAGCTATAGTTCTAAGCCACGCCCAGACTTCTAACTGTCTCCAGCAAATACTGTTTCAGTTTCCAAACAGTCGTCATTGGCTGCCCTTGTTGCCTATTCCAGTCTATGAATATACTCTGACAGAAAATTATTACTCAGCACTTCTGGGTAAGACCTCAGAGGAAGAAAAAACACCAGCCAAAGGTTAAAGTTATTTGAATAATTGTATTCAGAATGACATTTTAAAAAAGATTTTTTTTCATCCTGTTTTTTTCATATATAACTCAAGATGGCAAATATACAGTGCCAGTACTGTTTGTTTATTTATTTATATTGCACTTTCATTATTTTTTCAAAACAACTCAAGGTGGAGGACATACTCATCACACTTTCCTCTTCTTATTTTTCCCACAACAACAACCCTATGAGGCCTGTGTCAGTGGTAGGATTTAACCGGTGCAACAACTGAGTGTGCGCTTTGCGCATGGGCAGTCCGTTTGAAAACGGTTCTAAAACTTACTTTCTACTGCAGTCCCGGTGAGTAAAACAGCTGAGGTGCTGTAATCTGCTCTGCCGCGCCTAACAGCTGAGCTTCAAACAAAGGAAATATAGGACAGACTAGCACAGTGCAGGTGGGAGGGACCAACTGATTGCCGGAATTACCGGTTGCTGCGAACTGGTCTGAACCGGCTGAATCCCACCCCTGTTTGGTGTTGCTGAATGAGAATGACTGGCCCAAAGTCATCATAAAGTTATATTACAAACTTTGCAGATTCAGTTTTATTAAATCACAAGCAATATTTACCAATACCACAAAGCTAAGTGGATCATCTGTAGTCTGCTGTTATTTAAAATATGCACACATTACATTTTATCTCATATCAACCTTAATATTTACAAGCCATTGCATAGATGAGACATCTTGCTTCATCACCAACTTGAAAAATGTAAAGATAACAGCCAAATGTATAGCTGATATTTTTATTCCTCACACTGCCTGCCAAACTGGTCAGTACATTAAGTTCAGAGCCTCATGACTCTATTATATTTTGTTCAGAAAATAGTCATGTAATTGGTGTCCGGCCCCCATTCTGCATTTTCCTTGGAAAGTTGTCTTTATTAGTGCCCCATGAGGCAATAAGAAATACCATATTTAAAAGGACTTGTTGTGAAACCTCCTTTCAAATGTACTCATCGTGTAAGTGTTAAAAATTAGGAGTTTCCGAAACTATTACAGGACAGATTCTATTGATTTTACCATGGTGCTCTTGACACTGTAAAATGTATATATTTGGAGGAATCTACTGATTGCACAATCAATGCTAGTGACAATGTATCTGAAATTATAACCCCAAAGCTTGACAACTCTTATCCTGCTCAAAATATTCCAATTTACCTTAGAGTAAAACTGAAGTTAAAATTCAGAATCTGGGTTTTGCCACAGAGGCATTACCTCTGAGAACAGGATATGGCAGCTCTTAGATGAAGGACCCTTAAAACTCAGTTGTATAAATTGGAATACAATTGGGTCATGGCAATATCTGTTCCAAAGTGATCTTGTATTTTAACCATCTTACAGTTAATGAATTTCTTAGTGCTTTTTCAGAGCTCCGCTTTGACATCCTGTCATCAAATGTAATAGAATGCAAGTTTCAGAAAAAAAAACCATATGCCCACAGGACTCAACCCTGCCAGTCAGAATACTGAATTCTGAAACAGAAGCCTAACTTGTGTTGCTCTGTCGCAACTTTGCAGAGAGTCCCATAGTGAACTCTAACCCCATTTTTGGTTATTCCCTGGATGACCAGATAAAGACCCTAACACGGTGATGGGGAACCTTTTCTGCACCAAGTGCCAAAAAAGGGAGCCTGTGCATGCACATTTGTCCGGCCCGCAACCCAGAAGAAGAGCTACCAAGGGGGCATGCGCACACCGGAAAATAAAATTCCGATTTCTGGCATGCACACCGGGCAGATAATCTTTTGGTTACTGGCGCGCATGCACGCGTGACGATCATCTGGCCAATGCACATGCTCATGCTGGAAAACGGAAGACCGGCTCTTCCAGTTTCCAGCACTGCCGCATGCCTGAAAGCCAGCTGCATGTGTATCAGAAACCTGGAAGAGGAATGGGCAACGTCGCATATGACAGGTGACATGGCTCCATGTGCTACTTTGGGCATGTGTGCCATAGGCTTGCCATCACGGCTTTAACATAACATTATGCTTGCATTTGAGCCCTGCAGGTTATGTGCTTAAAGAGAGCCATTCCCAAACATTATTATTATATATAGCCTCATGATCCTTTTTTAAACTATGATTGTTAAAACCGACTGCAAAGTCTTGTAATTTTGAGGTGAGAAACAGAAGAAAACTTGAGTGGAACTAAAAAACAGGGATATCAGAATGGAAACCAAAGAATCTCTCTGTATGTCCTAAATTTTAGTTAATCTATGGCTCTACTGCTTTGCAGGCCTCTGATCAACCAAAATGTTAAATTGCTTCCTTTCCAGTTGAAATATATTTTAGAAGGCAATGATGAACTACTTCTGTAAAATTGCCAAAAACAAGAAAGTTTCCCACCCCAAGAGCATAGGGCCACCAAATATCTTTTCTGTGGCTCTACAGTTGGTGAATTGGTGAAGATATTCCAACAGAGATGGAGAAGGACAGAATAGCAGCTACTGGATGTAAGTACAACACAGCTAGGAGAGAGTGTGAACAACCCAAAAAAGGAAACTTTAAGCAGATTCTTTCTCTTTTTTCTTCTGCAATTTCCTCTGCTTCAAGAAGCTGTTTTTCATTTTTTTTTAAAAAGAAAGCTAAACATCATTTCTAATCTGAACCTGAATTGTTGGGTTTTCTAATTTACCGGTTATCTGCATTCTCTGTCACCCATGTTATACTGTGTAATTGCGATCGAGACCTGTGTAAATAACTCTTTAATTGATCTTAACTTAAGACAGAATAGGGATAAACAAGATGGTTCAGGCAACAAATAAAGAAATAAAATGCAAAGGGTGCATCTGATTAATTCAAGTCTGTTGAAAGACTCTCAGATGAATGAAATCTGGTGTTTCTTATCTCAGGAACCATTGCATCATTTTTTAAATGTATAAAAGTTTTTATAATTGCCTAAAAAAAGAGTAAACAAAAATAATATTCTTTATTCATCCTCATTGTAAAAAAAGACTAAAGGCTATGATGAATATGATGTAATTCATGCATAATCTCTTTGCATTGGACACATTTTTCATACTAAATTTGTGTGTATTTTAGTTGGTTTTGTGATCAGTTCCATAAGCTTTTCATAACATATCTAAGAAGGTGTAACTTCAGTTGGAAATATCCCCATACAGCTGGAAATCATCCAGTGAATTATACTGAACTAAATCTACATAGAAAGATACCTTGGTACTCATTGGTAATTGCGTCTGGAAGGCACGATGAGTACTAAAAACGATGAGTACCAAACAAATTTTTCTCGTAAGGAATAATGTAGCGAGTCACAAGGCAGTTGGCACTGATAAGTTCTATCTTGTGCATTGAGTATCAAGCAAAAGATGAGTACCGAGACAAAATTTTCACATCAAAATGAGTTGAGTACCAAATTCGACAAGTTTCAAAGCAGTTGAACACCAAGATACCATTGTATTATTAAATTTATTGTGTCTGTAATCTATAACTGAGCAAAAATGGGGCATAGCAGACCAAACATGTCAAGGTACCTCAAAATGAGTTAACTTCTAGAATATGTCCAAAATCTGAGATTCATGATATTCCCAAAGAACTGAAATTTGGTTAATTTTATAAAACAGTATATGACATAAAAATTATCCTAAAAGCAATGGAGGACATAATACAAAATGTCATAAAACATTTCCTGTAGTCAACTCCTGATGTTTGACTATGCTATACAGTTCAACATGGGCTCCTTTTGAGGCAGATACAACTCTGAATATCTTCCTGAATTTTTAAGAACTGTTCAAATACATTAGAATCTCTGCCAGTGTTGCAGGCACTGAGGGATCTGCTAAGGAAATAACTCTGAAATTATAAAACAAGGGGTTGTCTAGTGTTGGAAGAAATGTATTTCTGGATTCAGTTCCAAGTGGGGAAAAAAACACTGGAAACATGGAAGCTGCTTGGAAAGATGGTTTAATGTTGGACAGGACCACATGGATTGAGGTCCTGGGGAAAAAGGTGATGACATGCTTCCAGATGTTGGATGGAGAAGAAAAGAGCAAGAAGGGCTGAAAGTTCCTGGCTTTATATTCTCTGTTCGGCCCCACCTCCCTGTTTCCTTTTCCTGTGTAAGAAATGTATTCTGATTGGTTGTGAGACTCCCATGGGGCCATACAGGGTCAACTCTTTAGGTTGTGCTTTGAGTCCAGGTTTGTTTGAGCATTTCTTTTTCCCAGGTGCCCTGTGGTGAGATGAGTAAAGGGCTAATACTATCATGTCTTAATCCCATCACCCTGGAACTGAAGGGGGATCTTTGTTATGTAGAATAGACTGGCCCAGACTTTTTAAATGGCCCATTAACAAAGGTGGGGGCTATTAAGAGTGAGTCTGTTTCCTGCCTAAAAACATGTTTCTCCATTTCTTATCCAGGAAAATATAATATTCTGCCTTTTCAATATTTCCCAGGATATTTTATTTTTCTAGGAGAAGGGTAGGTGCTAACTTCCTACACTAGTTAATATTATTTGTAAAAACCTTTGCCATATCTTTAAAAACTACCATTTTCAGAACAGAATATTTTCAGCAGAATTTTCTGTTTTAATGATGGGAAATACCCGTCTCTTCTGAAAAAAAAAATAGTTTAATAATCTTATGTCCAGTACAATCCTGTGCAAGCAAATCAAAACAGAGTCTCCTCATAATAAGAGGGCTTTGTAAGGAACATATGGACAGGTCTGGGCAGCAAAGGACATATATAAACTTCTAAACCAGTGTTTCTCAACCTTGGTAACTTGAAGATGTCTGGACTTCAACTCCCAGAATTCCCCAGCCAGTGAATGCTGGCTGGGGAATTCTGGGAATTGAAGTCCGGACATCTTCAAGTTGCCAAGGTTGAGAAACACTGTTCTAAACCATCTTGAGATGAGTCTTGGTATTCAAGGTCTCAGGGATAATGCCAGATATTTGGCATTATGGGTTGAACTGGTATACTGTGTAATGTTCTTTTGCTGGAGTTACTTCCAAGTTGGTTTTGTTTGGGTCTCTTGAAGCCTCTGGGTGGCCTTGACCCACCGAGAAGCATATGTTTAATATCATGGCTCCCACTGCAAAGTTCTAACCTGCCTCCAATCACGCTTAGGTTGAATTAATGACACAGCCTATAGGCAAATTTGCTTTTCTCACAGGAAAACTGCAGCAGCTGTTTTCCATAACTTCTTTTGTCAGGATGGTAGTAGGAAAAAAAATTGGGGGAGTAGACAAAAGAAGATGAGAGAACTGGAGTGAGAAAGCCCATCCAAATGTAATCAAAGCCTAGTCACTTACCATGGTGAGATTCCCCCCCCCCGCAATGAAAACGGCAGCCTCATGAACCACAAAGTTAAGGATATTTGATCTCCCTCACAACACAATGGGTGGCACACTCTAAAGCAAACCAGATTAAGCCCACCCATTGAACATTGTGCTGGAGAGAAACAGAGAAGGGGGGAAGGGAAAAGCAAGGCAAGAAGGCATCTCTTTCATCATCAGTTTTATTCCTGATCATCCTAATATACCATACAAAAATGATCTTAACTGGGATATTCAGAAAGATCTACTACGTAGACCAATGCTTGGTTTTTTTCATACAGAGATAATAAATGAGAAGGATATTCCCAACACAAATGAGAAGGCTTGTACTATTTGTGAAAAAACAAACAAACCCACGTTCATGTGCAGAAACAATGCTTCGAAAACAGAGTCCCCAAATGCAGTAGTTAGGCCTGTTTCACAAATTACATTGTCATAAATATGTAAAGGCACCTAACGCCGTAAAGACTCTTAGTATATCGATGAAGTATTTCAGTCTATAAATGTAAAGTATGGAGGTACAAACTCAGGTCTTGAGAGGGTCCCAGCTGCCAATTCCTACATCACAATTTCCCAAACCATGTTCCTTTGAACCCTAGGGTTCCACAAAATGTGATGAAGTTCTGTGTGAGGCTAAAGGGGAAACAAAACAATTCTGGAGAAGTTTCCTGAGGATGGGCTCCAGCACAGGTTAGAAGAATAAACCTTTGGTGTTGGTGACCAATTCAATTTCGGCTCTGCAACATGATCCTGGGACATGTATATTTACTTTCATTCGCAAAACAAAACAAGTTCATCAAGCACAACAAAGCTTTGCCTCTTCATCAGGGGCCAAGGACAACAAGAAGGTTCCATGGTCTGAAAAATTTTGAGAAGTTCTGTCCTGGACCAGAGGTGAGTTGCCATTTTCTTTACTACCAGTTCGGGCACGCTCTTGTGCGCGCTCGCATGTGCAGAAGTGTCCGGGCGGGTGGGCGGTGCCTCCCGCCACCGCTACTACCAGTTCAGCCAATCCGGGTCGAACTGGTAGCAACCCACCTCTGTCCTGGACCATCCTGCCTTGCTTAGTTTTTCCTGCTCCTTGACTTCTAGCTAGCATGCTGATTGGGAAGTCAGGGAGCTGAAGTCCACATATCTTACACTAGTTAAGACTGAGAAACACTCTTCTATACAATCACATTAGAAGAGGAACAACCCAGGGGTGAAATGCTACTTGTTCGGGATGGTTCACCCCAGAGGTGGGTTCCTACCAGTTCGCACCTATTCAGTAGAACCGGTTCGTCAAATCTCCCGAACCAGTTAGAAGAGGTTCCACCAATGGACCCGGAAAGCAGGCCACACCTACAGAAGAGGTTCCAAAAATTTTTGAAACCCAGCACTGGCAAGGATCTTGTAACTTGACAGCTTTAAGACTTGCATGCTTCAATGCCAGAGTTTCTGAATAGCTACTTGGACCGACCTAAGTACTAATTCATAATTTCATATCCGGTCACATGGATGGCAAGCCACTCCCATTCAGTCACACGGGTGGCAAGCCACTCCCACAAAGGAGGCCACACCCACAGAGTAGGTTCCAACAATTTTTGAAACCCACCACTGGTTCACCTGAACCAATAATTAAAAAATGCTATTTTTTTTAAAAAAAAGTTCTGACGATCGCGCAGCACCGTTGATTCGTCATACAGCTGATCATCTGAACTTTTTTTTTTTTTTTTTACTTTTTAAAGCATTTTTAAAGTACCGGTTCTCCCACCAAGCCACGCCCACCAAGCCACACCCACAGAACCGGTAGGGAAAAAAATTGAATTTCACCACTGGAACAACCTCTTTATCCCATGCTCACCCCATCCGAAAGGCGGTGTGGAGTAGCTCTACAAGACAATGCCAATTAAAGGTAACAGCAAAAGGAAAAATGGCAAATTCTGAAAATTAAACTATGGGGACTGCTTCATTCAGATAACACGTGTCTCAAAATCTGGAACTAATAGAAAATTATTTGCTCTCTAATAACAAACAGCACATTGGTGCTCAATATTACAAAGGTAGCGTTGCTTAAGACAGTATACGATTTCCTCATGCTCAATTCTGAACATAAATTTTTGTATGGACTTTTTGTAACCTGCATGTCTTTTAACAGCATGGAAGGAAAGCATCTCTCTAGCAGTTTTAACAACATATAAAAACAAGAAAAACCTTTATGCGCACTTTCCCAACAGGATGTAACCACTGGCAATGCATAGCTGCACATACAACTTTTTAAATGCCAGAAATGTATTTTTACAGGCCGAAGTCCAACCAAATTTATACCATAGGCCTATATTTGATTAAGGCTGCATGTGCTTTCCATAACAAATACATTCTTGTTCTCACATAGGGGAAAACCATACTTTTTCATTTTTTAATGTTTTCTTTTAGTAGTAAAAAAAAGGGGGGGAAAGAATGCTCTATCTGCCAGGGGAAAAATGTTTTTTAAATGCAATGACACCGCAAATGAAAGTAAATTATAGAAATCATTAAATCAGGAGCGTTTCTAACCACTTAGAAAGGAAGGCAGCAAGCAAACTAATGGTACATTTGAACCACAGTGCTGAATTGCACCTTGGATAAATCAAGAGCTTGCTGGATATTCCAGAGAAACAGGCGTTTAAAATTAATTTGGGTTCCCCGGGGTTGACTCTTTTGTGCCTTCTCATTTCTGAGGCTGACCCTGGTCACAGGATGTGGAAGTTTAATCTCAGGCTCATAATTTACACACAGAGGAAACGTGGACTGGCAAAAGATTCTGCTTTCTGAACACATCAACTAATGTAGCTAGAAAATAAAAAATTGATTTTCCAATTTTCCATATGACCAAAATGGCGATCAGAATTGCCTTTGCTAAGCAAGGCCATTGTTAAGTAGTCACGTCCAATTTTTACGACCATTTTTGACATTGTTGTTAAATGAATCACTGCAGTTAAGACAGCAATGTCAAACTCGATTTCATTGAGGGCCCCATCAGGGTTGGGAAGGCAGGTGGTTGCAGCCAACTGGGTGGGCATGGCCAGCTCGATGTCACTTGTGTCAGCGCTTGTGGTGGCCCAGGTGGCCTTGGGGGATCCATTATCTCCAGGGGGCAGGGCAGGGTGGCCCCTTGGTGGCTCAAGGGCAGCCCTGCGGATCTAAGGCTGGCCACCACCAAGTTGTAACTCAGCACCCAGCTTGCTTGGGGCCAAGGTGCTGGAGGCTGGTGCTTTGCCTCTTCCAGGGCATCCCCGCGGGCCAGATCTAACCACATTTCAGGCCGGATCTGGGACACGTGGGACTTGAGTTTGGCACCCCTGAGGGAATCATATGATTGTTAAGCCAATCCGACTTTGCCTATTGACTTTATATGTTGGAAGCAGGTTGGGAATGTTGCAAATGATGATCATGTGACAATGGCAACTCTCAAAAAATACATGCTGGCTGCCAAGTGCCCAGATTTTGTTCGCATGACCATGGGGCATTCTGTGACAATTTTAAGTGCAAGAACCAGTCGTAGGTTACATTTTTAGTGCTTTTTAAATGGTCACTAAATGAATGGTTGTAAGTTGAGGACTACTTGTATCCTTTCCAGCATATCAGCACTTTTAAGTAACTTTATAAACAACATAGTCTTAGATATTAACACATAGCTAATAGCAAAATTACAATATAATGCTTCAGGCCAAAAGTTGGATACTGTTTACTGGTCTTCGGCTAGCCATACTTAAAAGTAACAGTAGTCCTCAACTTACAACCACAATTGAGCCCAACAATTGTGTTGTTAAGTGAGAACTTTGTTTAGTGAGTTTTTCCTCATTTTACAACTGGGCAGTTCTAGCCCAGTTGCTGGGTGGACGTGGCCATGGTCTATGTGGCCTAATCAGCTTCCTGCACCATGGTGGGGAGGTGTTTTCACCCTCTCCGGGCTCCAGAGAGGTTTTTTGAGCCTCTGGGAGGGCGAAAATGATGTCTCCAGGATCCGGAGGCCCTCTGGAGGCTGGAAACAGGCCTGAACTTCCAGTAGGCCCATATTTCGCCCTCCCCAAGCCTCCAGCACACCATGCACTTACCTGCATCCAAAACGGGCTGCGTGGAAACTCCTGGGATGGGCGGGGTGGGCGGGGCCAACCAGGAGTGAGATTTGGGGGTTCTCCAAATTGCACAGAATCTTAGCTAGAGTTTCTCCAGAACCCCTGCGAACCCCCAGCAGCCCACCCCAACAGCCCACCCCCAGATAATAGAGTAATAGTAAATGTAAACAATAACTTTTTTATGCTAAACTTTCAGAAGATCTAGAGCAATTTTCAAAATGAAGGTCAACCCTCGTATAGGACACTATTCTCTGCCTATTAAGCACAGAAAATGTATTTACCTGAAATGCCTTATAAAAATGTAATTCATATTTTTTCCCAGGTATTGCTCTTGATAAACTTCTCAATATGTCTCTACTGATCAGCTCCTTGATCAGTTGGAGTTTATTTTTCCTACGTAACTCTGCATGTTGCTAAAAATCACAGTTGATAGTGCTCAAATGATATTTTAAATAATGGTGTTCATAATGCATCTGTTTCTGTTTCTGATTTTCTTAAAAGCCTAAATCTTTCTGGAATAGGTTGAAAGAAAGAATGGATGTGAAAAAGCATATGTATGTAAGTATGTGAATGAATCAGGCCCTAATTAGAATACAATAGCAGAATTGGAAGGGACCTTGGAGGTCTTCTAGTCCAACCCCATGCCTAGGCAGGAAACCCTATACCATTTCAGACAAATGGCTATCCAACATCTTCTTAAAAACTTCCAATGTTAGGGCATTCACAACTTCTGGAGATAAGCTGTTCCACTGATTAATTGTTCTAACTGTCAGGAAATTTGGCAGCTGCTGCACACTGCTGGCTCATATTTAAATGGTTGTCCACTAGGACTCCAAGATCCCTTTCACAGTTACTACTGTTGAGCAAGGTACCACCTATACTGTACCTGTGCATTTCATTTTTGTTGCCTAAATGTAGAACCTTACTCTTTTCATCATTGAATTTCATTTTAGATAGTGCCCAATGTTCAAGTTTGTCAAGATCCTTCTCTATCTTTAGCCTATCTTCTGGAGTGTTGGCTATTCCTGCCAGCTTGGTGTCATCTGCAAATTTGATGAGTTGCCCATTTATTCCCTCATCCAAATCATTGATGAAGATGTTGAAGAGTACTGGGCCCAAAACAGAGCCTTGGGGTACTCCACTGCATACTTCCCTCCATGAAGATGCAGTTCCATTGAGGACTACACGTTGAGTGTGGTTGGTCAGCCAGTTACGAATCCATCTGGTGGTGATGCTGTCTAACCCACATTCTTCTACTTTATCTAGTAGTAGGTTGTGGTCTACCTTATCAAATGCCTTACTGAAGTCCAAGTAAACTATATCAACGGCATTCCTCTGGTCCACTAATTTTGCCACATTATCAAAGAATAGATGGATAGATGATAAATAGATAGAAGATAGATAGATGATAGATAGACAGATAGATAGACAGATAGATAGACAGACAGATAATTATGTGGAGATCCTATATTTGTCAACTAAAACGATATTAAGAGGGAAATATCTGCCCTGAAAAACATCAAAATGAAAAATATTTAAGCAATATTACTCTTTCTATTTTCTTCTCAGAAATATAGTTTTAAATGGAGATCTTTGCCTGAATTTGAGGATCTGGTGCAGCTTAAACTGATTCTTATTGTAAGCAACCTCCTTCACCATCACCCATAATTTGGCATCTGAAAAGAAACTCATATTGCCCCCTTGTGATATATTTGATACCTGTAATGGGTGATTTAGTCCAGATGCAACCTGCCCTGAGACTATTTTGGAATTAAAAAATCATGGGACAAATAAACTGTGATCATAGTGTAAAGGCATCTTTGATATAACTTTGCAATATGTGTCAAGAGAATGCTTGAAGCAAAGATACCTGAACAAACTGTGGGGGAATGACTGTATCATATGGAAATACTGCCCATTTATCAAAAATCATATTATTGAACATAAAAAGGCTAGGAAGAGTTGCAGCAGCATGTAGGTTATAAAGCAAGCTCGCCAGATATTTTTCTACTTAAGGATTTTGGTTCCTTTTGAAACACTAAATACATATGATATCCATATTACAGAGTTAATTAGCTTAGAAGTCAGGCCCCTTCTCAGTTTCCTCTGAGTTTTGGGGGAGGGAAACTAAGAATTCCTAATAATATCAATGAATAACAACCAATTTCGTTGTATTTAAGTCCAATGACAATAAAGATTATACTTATACAATCCTTGGGATTTATTAAAGGGAAACCATGATAGTGGACTTGAATGAATTAGGGTTATAATGGATAAATACCTTGACCTATTGTACCCATTGCTCATATGTACAGCATCACCTATAGCCATCTAGAATTCTCTGGAGGCTAGTAAGGATCATAATATTTTAATTATATAATCAATTTGGATGAGATCAGAGCTGCATCCAAATGGTATAGAGTATAAATAACATGCTGTCAAACTGTCTATTTCTTAGTGGAATCTCTGCAATAAGAAAAAAAAATGCAAACAAATTCAGAAAACACTGTACAATTATAAATGGAAGACAGGTAAAAGGTAAAGGTTTTCCCACACATGCGTGCTAGTTGTTTCCTGCTCTAGGGTGTGTGTGCTCATCTCTGTTTCTAAACTGAAGAGCCAGTGCTGTCAGAAGACTTATCCGTGGTCATATGGCCAGCATGACAAATACCAAAGGTGCATGGAGCGCTGTTACCTTCCCACCAAAGGTGGTTCCTGTTTTTCTACTTGCATTTTTTACGTGCTTTCAAACTGCTAGGTTAGCAGAAGCTGGGACAAGTAACGGTAGCTCATTCTGTTACGCAGCACTAAGGATTTGAACCCCTGAACTGCCAACCTTCTGATCGACAAGCTCAGGGTCTTAGCCATTGAGCCACTGTGTCCCTCTAAAATTTTTGGAATAAAGAGGGACAAATGCATAGTAGAAAACTAATCATGAAATCAAAAGCCTATATACACGTGTGTGTGTGTGTGTGTGTGTGTGTGTGTGTGTGTGTGTGTTAAATCTAATGCAGACATTAGATTAAGAGATCTAATCTAATCTGGAATTGACAAATCCATTCCATTCTTGTTGCTCTAACCTGATATTGACTGAATAATCTAAAGATTTTTTGAGTGTCATGCAGACTGTGACCTTAATCTAGAGTTAGAAAGGTCATAAAAGTTGTTGTAGAGCCATCTAATTCTTCCAATTTGCTAATCGTTTTAACACTTGTGTTAGTTGTAAAACAGTCACTTTTAGAATGCAACCATCTTTCATTTCTGCATATAGTATGAATCACTTTTATGAAGATCCCTGCAGTGTAGAGAAAAAACTCTACACAACCTGCATCTAAATAAAATGGTATATTTCTAAAATGATAGAACTGGATAAATTTTCCTTATATATTTCAAAAACACTTTGTTGTTTTTTAAAAATACCTTCTTTATAAATTGCAAATGAGAAGTGGGACAGCTGAATTAAGAAACATTTCCATTATATGCCAACATTCTACTTAGTAGAATTTAGTTTTGAATATACCATATAAGACACACCTTTTTCCCCCTAAAAGAGGTTGAAAATTTGGGTGCATTTTATACACTGAATGTAGCCCCACCCACTCACCGGTCCCCACCCTTTGGCCTCTGCCTCCCAGCAATTTACCTCCTTGCAGCAAACTGAGAAAATGGGGCTTGCAGAGGTGACAATAGGCTATGGCAATCCCTGCAGCCTGAAACAGCTGATCATTGGGAGTCCCCTGCTTAAAGTGAAATTGAAACTTGCTGGTTGCTGCAACACAAATTGCTGGGAGGCAGAAGCAGATTTTTTTTACCTGTAAGGAGGTAAGTCAATAACTATAAATGCCTATAGAATGTTCAAATTATTAGACTTATTTTTTAGACTGCTTTATTATTGTTTTAGACAACTTAGCAAAATGAAGAAGCTTTTTAAAATAAATGCTTGATCTGAAGAGGCCCAGTGCTATTATATCTTCTTTTAAATAGCAGAGAATAATGTATACTTCCAGAAAGCCACATCAATTTTAACAGCATCTGTACAAGTATAGTCTGAAAAGTACCACCACAAACAGTGTATATCTTCTGTACTATTTGCTGTTTGGTGCAGAGGGAAATTGCTGAGAGGCAGAGGCAGATTTTTTTCCTCTTGTTTTTCTCCCCAAAAGCTATGTGCGTCTTATACTTTGGAGCATTTTATACCATGAAAAATATGGTACTTGTACAGGGCAAAATTTAAAATAATATTTTTCCTCCACTTTGAAGTATAACAGTCTACTCTTCTGCCTCATTTCTAAATGAGTAGAACTAAACCTGTTTTTTTTTTTTTACAGTGTCCCCATGATTATGTTCAACAATTGGGGGGGTTGGGGATTTTGTAAACTGTAATCCAACATATCTGGAGGATCTCAAATTAGGAATGAATGTCCTAGATTTTAAACAACTAAGAGATGTTTTATCTGCTCCTATAGAATCATCTCTAACACAGCCATTAGAATGACAGTTGAAATAATGGGTTTTGGGAAAAAAATGCCATTAGACAATGTAAAAAGAAACCATGAAAATGAAGGAAAATCAAAATTTTGTATGTATATATGTGTGTTTGTATCTGTGTAGATAAAATTAGTATTTTATTACCTCTTGTTGTACTGCACAGCTTCTCCATTCTTCGACCAGGTAATGATTGGCCTTGGATTTCCAACAGACTCACAGTGAAGAAGTACACTTAAGGTCCCACTGGCTAGAACCACCGTGTGCCCCAAATGGGTGACAACCTCAGACGCGGATAGTTGTTGCGCTGCAGAGATCTTCTTCAAGATGGCAGGTTTCTTGTGAGGCCCACGCGAACCATTTACGAGTTCTAGAGATGTGGCCAAGTGGGCTTCGGAGGAAGATGTTCTCAGTAATCTGTTAAACTCAGAAAATTGGTTAGTGAATGGATATTCCATGGAAGCAGAACTGACTCTGCTTCCCTGGGTTTTGAAAAAAGATTCCTGATGCTCCAAGTGGCTCTTGAAAATTTCATGGGCCAGCTGGGAGATGAGTTGCTTGCTGTAGACGTCCTTCAGTTCCTCAGGCTGCTGAGACAAATTTTTTAAGATGTCATCTAAACGATCCTGATTGGCAACCATAGTGAAAGGCAGGTTGTAGTCCAGACCCTGGTCTTCTTCTGAAGAAATATTTCTCTCTGTGGAGTCCTGAGCTTCCCAGGGCTCCGCACTAACCCGAGGCCAGCCTCTGTATTCCAGAAGCCTGGAGACAATGTCATCATACTGGTGGCTAGGACCAGAGGCAAATCCTCGTTTTTCAGTTTTGCTTCCGTTGAAGAGAAATTTATTTTGATGCTTCTCCTGGCCATGCAAAGCTTCATTCAGACTGACCTTCCTGGAGGATTCTTCCTCTTTTATCCCAGATGACAAGGAAGCAGAACATTTGTTGTGGCCTCCTATGAGTTTAATTACAAAATGTTCCTGAGCTGATCCTGCTGTGCAAGTATATGTGCCAGTATCTGAGGGCTTTAATCGATGGATCTTCATGTATCCATATGGCGCGACGGTAACGTGAACAGAGCTGATGAGCCGTTTGCCATCTTTCTCCCACGTTATCATTGGCTTCCGGAATCTTCTCACAGGACATCGAAGAATGACGGAAGTCTTGGGCAACAGGTAGGCATATCCCCCAACAACAAAATGCAGCTTCTTTTGCTTTCTTGTCTGGATAAAAACTTTCTTTTGAGCCAGTATTAAAGGGGGTTGCTTGTGCGCTGGTCTCTGATATCCTGGAATGCAAGTAACATTATTAGGATATGGTGTTACATCACATTTGCACGTTCAACCTAAGAGACTAAAGGACTAAAGGATTCTTTTTCCTTCCATTAAGGCTTCTGTGCTGTGCCCAAGTATGTGTTTCCTGCATGGACTCCATATCACTGATGGGTAATGCCTACGGGGGTGTAGCATGATACCCAGGGGTGGTATTTACTTACCTTCCCTACCGGTTCGCAAATGTGAGCACCCACCTCCGCACATGTGCTAAGCCTTCTGCGCATGCTCTTTTAGCTAAAAAAGAGCCTAAATAGAATGCCATAGAGCTGGGATGGTTGGGTGGGGCCACCTGCCCCAAATATGAGCACCCACCTCTGTGCATGTGCTAAGACTTCTGGGGATGCTCTTTTAGCTAAAAAAGGGCCTAAATGGGATGCCATAGAGCTGGGACAGGTGGGTGGGGCCACCTGTGATTTCCACTACTGGTTCGGGTGAACTGGTGTGAACCGGTAGAATACCACCTCTAACGTTACCCCATTATATGGTCTGCAATACAGAACATTTAATGGGGAAGTTACTACAGAAAATGTAAGCCTGGGATGTCATTGGCATGGGCATCTGCAAATGGGTCATAAAATGAAGCTTCCAACTCATTCAACCAACCAACCAAACATTTTTCTTTTGGAACTGGGCAACATTTCACTTCTGATAATTGACAGAAAATAGAGATTTATTCAACAGATGATCTCTTGTAAGTTCCTCCTTAAGAAGGCTGCATCATTTTCTAGGCTTGTGCTGTAGCCTTCTGATTCCAAAGAAATGCATGTTTGATTTAAGGAAGCACTAGTCATGCCTACTCCAAAGCACTTTGCACTGCATATTCACATTAATTATAATATTTACATTTAAATTAAAACAAATATATTTTCTATGCTGTTCTTCTTTCATCTAATTCCTTGACCTGATCCTGCCCATGTTTTGGATTGTAGCTATTTGACTGAAAGAGACTACGCACCCCTAATTTAAATGAATGTATAAAGTACATTACTCTGGCACTGTCCTGCTATTAATGTTAATAATTACAGTATTATGTTGTACTTCCCCAAACTATGCCCCTCCAAATGTTTTGCCTTTAATTTCCCTGGCCCCCATGTATTTTCTTTGGCCAGAAATTGTCTCAATCTTCCAATTCCCCTCCAGATCTTCTTCTATACTCACGTGCACAAGTCATGAGCACACATGGTCTGACCAAGGAGGAGAGCGGCAGAGATGGGCACAGCGATGAATTCACAATGGCAGAAAGTCCAGTATTTAGCATTTTCCTACAAATGGCATTTCGTGTCTGGGTTCCCTCTCCGCAGCTAACAGAACACTGGAACAGAACAACAGCTGCTTAGGAAAGTTTAAATGTTAATTAGTTTACTACCTATTAACTTTGGAGTTAACTCTGGCTCAATCCCCATCCTAAACCAGTGCTTGAGGGATAAGCCAGATCCTCATGGTCCTCTGGAAGTCTAAAAGAGTAGGGATTTCCTTGGATCTCAGGTGGGAGCTGTTCAAAGCAGCTGGGATGTCACCAAAAGGGTGTATCTATGGTGGAATGTAGTCTGGATTCCCAGGAAGGAGGGGCTGCATTGCGCCACAGGATCTTGGCGGTCCCATTAGGTGGCAAGGGAGTGGACCTGGACTGCACGCACCCTATCTAACCTAGTAGGGTGGGTTGGTATCTTCAGGGAGGTGCAATCTGCAAGTAACCTGGTCCTGTCCTATGTAGGTCTTTAAAGGTGGTAACTGGGATCTTAATGTGGATCCAGCACCTGAAAGCTAATGCACCTCATACAGCAGTAACCTAAATAACTGTGGAGCACCCCAAAACGGTGTGCACTATTTCATTCTGCATCAGTCAGAAACAGTGCAAATATAGCGGCTTCTCCTGGACTCAGAATTCCTGCTCAAGGTGGTGGCAGTGGTGGCTAGGAGGGCCTTTGTTGAACTCCAGCTTGCATATCAATTGTGCCAGCTGAAGCATCAAAAAATATTTACATCTTAGTTACTCCAAGATGACCTATTGCAATGCATTTTTCATGGGACTGCTCTTAAATAATGCACAATGCAAATGGTTTTGGGTGACATTGACATGGGCATATAATACATGAAATGCATGAACTGTATAGGCTACCAGGTGCTATTCAAGGTGCTGGTTATGACCGTGAAGCCCAATATGTCACAGGACTGGATTATTTGCCAGACCACTTGTATGGTGTCCTTGGTGCTCTCTTAGCTTGGCTGTTTTCTTGCAGACGTTTCATTACCCAAACTAGGTAGCATCATCAGTGCATTGATGATACATTGATGATGTTATCAAATTTGGGTAATGAAACAACAGCAAGTAAACAACTAAGCTCAGAGAGCACCAAGTGCCCCTCATTTCAATCCTGAGCTACAAATATTCTCCTTTATTGAACTATCTGTCTATCCACATGCTATAACATGCTCCAAGACCTGAAGTAACATCATCTGATGGGATTTAGAGTATGTTTCTTCTCAGTTGCAGCACCTGCCCTTTCGAAAGACATCCCCCCTATCCCTCACAAATAGATTGTCCCCCAAACCTACTAGTGTTTAGGAAAGCTTCAGAAGTTTGTTTTTCCACAGGCATTAGGCCAGGATGATGCAGTAGATGAGCCTGTCTTTGGGAGGTAGATTCTGTGTTGATTGGCCCTGATTGTATGCTTTGTTTTTGTTGATTGTGTTGGTTTGAAATGTAATTTGGGTTTTTAATTTGGCTTTATTGAGTTGTGATCACACAAATTGGGTGGCCATATAAAACTAAATAAATAAAATAAATATTTAGAAGAGGAGGGTCATAAACCTCGAAGTTAGAATGTAAGAAAAAAGATATGAAATATTCCCAGGTGTGGAAGAAAACATTGTTATCTAAAAATTTGAGTAGCATAGATTCCAATGTATACCTTGAATGATTAAAAGCAAAATAATGAACACAGCCTGAGGAATAGGCAGATGCCTATTTATCTAAGAGAGGCTACATGTTCAGCAGATTTAACTAGATAATCTATTTATTTGGCTGGGTTGTCAGGCTAGATCAGGGGTGGGTTCCTGCCAGTTCTAACCTCTTCTATAGAAGAGGTTCCACAAATCTACAGTGCCCTTTAGAACTGGTTCCAGCTCCCTCTCTAATAACTGCTTGCCAACAACCTTCAAATTACTCACAGGCATTATTGCAGATAACATGATGGATTATTTGGAAACAAACAACATCTTGCCAGTAGAGCAAAAAGGCAACAAGAGAAGGAGCAGGGGCACAAAAGACCAACTCTTAATTGATAAAATGATATTAGAAAATTGTAAGAACAGAAAAACAAACTTGAATATGGTGTGGATTGATTACAAAAAGGCATTTGACTCACTGCCACATAGTTGGATCATAAAATGCTTAGAAACAACTGGCATTAGCAAAAATATTACATCCTTTACTGAAAAGGCGATGAAACAATGGAGAACTGAGTTGGCAGTAGGGAATGAGATCTACGGAATGGTTAATATCAAGCGAGGAATTTTCCAGGTTGATTCACTTCCACCTCTTCTCTTCATCATCACAATGATCCCACTATCAGTAATCTTTAAAAAAAAATGAAATTAGGCTACCAAACAGCCAAAGAAGCTGAAAAAATTTTGCATTTACTATATATGGATGATTTGAAACTCTATGGAAAGTCAGAAATAGAAATCCAATCATTGACAAACACAGTCCGAGTATTCAGCACCGATATTTCAATGCAGTTTGGCATGGAAAAATGCGCCACTGTATCCATAAAAAGGGGCAAAATCACTGCATGTGAGGGAATTGAAATGCTCAATGGCCAATAAATTAAATCCAAAGAAAATGAAGCCTACAAATACTTAGGCATTCTGCAGTTGGATAACATCAAGCATGGAGAAGTAAAAACTATTGTCAGGCGAGAGTACACCAACAGAGTTAGGAAAATTTTGAAATCTAAATTGAATGGTGGAAATACAATCAAGGCCATAAATACCTGGGCAATACCAGTTATAAGATACACAGCTGGTATAGTTAACTGGACACAAGCTGATTTGGACCTTTTGGACCGAAAAACCAGGAAACTAATGACAATGCACTACAGTTTACATCCACGTGGTGATACTGATAGACTATATCTGCCCCGAAAATCAGGTGGCAGAGGATTATTACAAGTGAAGCAAACAGTTGAAGAAGAAAAACATGCACTGGCTGATTATTTAAAAGAAAGTCAAGAACATCTATTAATCGAAGTAAAGAACAAAAATCTACTGAAGGCCCAACAGACGAAACAAGAATACAGAAAAGATGTGATAAAATCAAGAATGAAAAGTTGGCAGAACAAAGCACTGCATGGCCAATTTCTGAAAAAATAAAAGATAAAGTGGACAGTGAACAAACTTGCTTATGGTTAACAACAGGTACATTAAAGAAAGAAACAGAGTCACTAATCCTGGCTGCGCAAGAACAAGCTATCCGCACAAATGCCATTAAGGCCAAAATCGAAAAATCCTCTGATGATGCCAAATGCAGACTTTGCAAAGAAGCTGATGAAACTGTTGATCACATACTCAGCTGCTGTAAAAAAATCGCACAGACTGATTATAAATTGCGGCACAATTCAGTAGCACAAATGATCCATTGGAATTTGTGCAAAATTTTTAATATTAAAACAGCAACAAACTGGTGGGAACATCAGCCTGAAAAAGTCACCGAAAATCAGATGATCAAGATCTTGTGGGATTTCCATATACAAACCGACAAAATACTGGCGCATAATACACCAGACATCACACTGGTTGAGAAAAATAAGGTCACAATCATAGACATCGCCATACCAGGTGATAGCAGGGTCGCCGAGAAGGAACATGAAAAAATCGCAAGATACCAGGACTTAAAAATCGAAATTCAACCATTATGGCACAAACCAGCAGTGGTAATTCCAGTGGTAATTGGCACACTGGGTGCTATTCCAAAAGCACTGGAATTACATTTAAAACAGTTAAAAATTGACAAAATCACCATCAGTCAAATGCAAAAAGCCGCACTGCTTGGATCTGCACGCATATTACGAAAATACGTTACGACGTCCTAGGCCCCTGGGTGGGGCCCGACTAGTAACCAATGCCAAATCCAGCGAAACAACTGGCCGCTGTGATACAATTGTACAATAATAATAATAATAATAATAATTTGGTCGCATTGACCGATGATCTCTGGAGAGCCAGGGATGGAGGCCATGCGTCCATCCTGGTTCTCCTTGACCTCTCAGCGGCTTTCGATACCATCGACCATGGTATCCTTCTGCGATGAGTGCGGGAGGTGGGAGTGGGAGGCACTGTTTTACAGTGGTTCTCCTCCTACCTCTCGGACAGGTCGCAGTCGGTGTTGGTTGGGGGGCAGAGATCGTCCCCGAGGCCCCTAACTTATGGGGTGCCGCAGGGTTCGGTCTTATCCCCCCTACTATTTAACATATACATGAAACCGCTGGGCGAGATCATTCGGAGGCACGGGATAAAATACCACCAATACGCGGACGATACACAGTTGTATCTGTCCGCCCCGTGCCAACTCAATGAAGCGGTGGATGTGATGAACCGGGGTCTTGAGGCCGTTAAGAACTGGATGAGAGCTGAGAAGGCTCTCCTCCACGCGGAGGAGAGCCTTCTCAGTAGCAGCTCCGACCCTCTGGAACGATCTCCTCGTGGAGATTTGTACCCTCACCACTGTCCAGACCTTCCGCACAGCCCTTAAGACTTGGCTATCCCGTCAGGCCTGGGGATAAGATTTAATCCGCCCCACCCGAATGTTGAATGAATGTTGTGTTTTACTGTTTTGTTTTATTTTATTTTATTCACATTTATGTTTTCTCTTGCACTCCCTCCTATGAGTTGTAAGCCGCCCTGAGTCCCCTCAGGGAAAAGGGCGGCCTGTAAATGCCAAATAAAACTCTAAAAACTCTAAAACTCTAAATAATCCAGCTTCTATTTCTATTACTACTTCATACCTGTGTCCAATCCGAGAGGAGCCATTCAGGGGGACAGTCCTTATTTTTGCAGGCTTGTTGGGAAGCTGGCCGTGAAGCGGAACAAAAGGTTTCTGGAAGTTCTAGAAAACTTCCATCCGCCATGCGCTGCTTGCAAAGAACGTCCCGTCTCTCAATGCCACCGCCGCATGTCTGTGAACACTGGAGAACATTTGCAGCAGAAGCTTATGAGCCTGAGAAACATGAGCAGCAATGGGCTTCCACAAATTGATCAGTATCTCATAAAAGTTAATGGGTTGCTTCAAACAGCATGTGGAATAGCAGACTTTATGATAGAAATACTAATAAAAACAATTAGGGGATTGAAACAAGGGAGGACTTTGAAATAATGTTCTGGGGCAGGTTTTTAATATGCGTTCTGGGTTTCATAAAGCCCTTTCTCTTTGACAATAAAACAAAGGCTGAAAAAGATGTAATGATACAAACACTTTTAGGCCACTTTGTGTTAAAGAGATGCTATATCCACTTTCTTTTGGAAAGCAGACAAAGGGAAAAAGATAAGATAACAGCCGAAAACAAAGCTTTCTAATTTTAAAAAAATGTTTCTGATTAAAAGGATAAACTTGAACAGCCAAAACATTAAGCCTGTGGAGCATTACCAAGAGCCAGTGATCTGTAGTATTCGGATGTCTGTGTGTTTGTGTGTGTGTGTGTGTGTATTTGTGACAATTGCATCACCTTGTCTTTCCTTTTTCTCTGTTTGTTTGGAGAGCATGCACCTGCACCTGCCTGAAGGGGTGAAACATGTATAGTAAGTGCGATGTTGTTTTCTTTACTGTTGAAAGCAGCAAGATATTGTGGATCACACTGACAAAAACTCTCCTGCTCAAACATTAAAACTTTTAGACAGACTTTCTCCAGAATTCAAAGGCCTCACTAATATTTCTAGATAAAACAATCAGCAGATAAAAGTGGTTGTAAAATAGGAATTTGCTGGATGGGGTTGTTCCTCAAATCAGCAAAAATAACCAAATAGGGTTTTCATTGGAGGTCAGTGGGCAACAAATCTCAATCTCAAACTGTCTACTATGAACCTCACCCCATTCTTAAGGGGGCGTGCATAAGCGCACCAGTGTGCCTAATGTCCCTGTCTTACTGTCCCCATTTATCTGTATTTACTTCCGTTGTTCATTTTTATGTTTATACCTATACTTCTTATCTTGTATGTTTGACAAACAAACAAATAAACAAATCAAAGCATACATGGAATTTATGATTCTAAGATTAATATCCCTCCCATTTCTAGCCACCAATAGCAGATATGGGTAGTTTTCCCCCCTTGGGAACTGGAATTTACCTGTTGCCATTCTTGAAGATACCAAGATGGAGGACAGTCAAAACGGTTGCAGGCTTGAACCCCTGTAGGCTTGGGTTTGTGACATTGCTTGTCTTCCAAAGTCATTGTCTCATTAGTCTCTCTGGAGAGGAGATGAGTGCAGAAGACCTCGCGGATTTGCAATCCCACACCGCAGGTGAGGCTGCAAGAGCTCCATTTTCCCATCTCCCACCTGACAGGAAAGCCAAGAAAAAGATTCTGAAGTGACAGAAAACATATTCCATAATTATGCAAAAAAAGCCAACACCTGGCTTGATTCTGATTCTGTACTAGGTTGAATCTAGTTGTATCCTCCATGATTCGTTGTTGTTGTTAGTTGCAAAGTTGTGTCTGACCCATCGTGACCCCATGGACAACTCTCCTTTATTGGTGAGTTCCTCCAGGTCTTCCTGTCCTCTACTATCCTCTGGAGTCCATTTAAGCTCACACCTACTGCTTCAGTGACTCTATCCAACTACCTCATTCTCTGTCATCCCATTCTTCTTTTGCCCCCAATCTTTCCTAGCATGAGGCTTTTCTCCAATGAGTCCTTCCATGATTCTTACATAGTAGTAAATCCTTTGGATGTCACTGGGAACCACATTCAAGTAACTTACTCTGGATCCAGAATTTAAAATACATTAATGTTTACTTACCTGGATTTCAAATGCATTTAATGTAACTGTTGTGTTTTATACAGCAGTATAAAACTTGAGTTAGCCCAGCATTTCTGTTGCTAAATGAGACATTTGTAAAATGAGTTTTGCCCCATTTTACAACCTTTCTTGCCTCTGTTGTTAAGTGCATCACTGCAGTTGATAAGTTAGTAACCCGGTTGCTAAGTGAATCTGGCTTCCCCATTGACTTTGCTTGTCAGAAGCTCACAAAAGGAGATCACATGACATTGGGACACTCCAACCGTCATAAATATGAACATATTTGCCAAGTCAATTGCCAAGTATCTGAATTTTGATCATGGGGATGCTAAAAGATGGTAACTGTGAAAAATGGTCATGACACTTTTTTCAGTGCCTTTGTAACTTTGGTCACTAAATGAATTGTAGTAAGTTGAGGATTACCTGTATTTTACACTTTTGTTTTACTATTTTGAACCACTTTTTGAAGAGCAGCAGGGTAAATTTAATAAGTAATTACATGGATTTAAAGGCATGATAAATCTTATCTGATCACCATTTGAATCCACCCCTCCTTTTTACTTGTTATCAAGTAGCAACTCCAGCAAACAGGCTGGATGGGCCTCCTGTAGTCAAGGTACTCTATGGCAGGGGTGTCCAAACTTGGGAACTTTAAGACTTGTGGACTTCAACTCCCAGAATTCCCCAGCCAGCATGGCTGGCTGGGGAATTCTGGGAGTTGAAGTTCACAAGTAGTTCACAAGTTTGGACACCCCTGCTCTATGGTCTTGATGTTTATGCCTAGAATCTGCATTAACTTTTTAAAATTGATTTTGGCAGTGCTCCTACAATGACAAATTGGATCAAAATTACTTTTCTTTTGCTAATAATAGTACAAATGTAGCTTATGTGCTTTGCCTTTTAGGAAATATATGAAGTTTCTAACCTCGTAGACGTATTAGTCCAGCTGCCTCTTGAAAAAATACCTTTGGGACCACAATGGATTTTTTATTTTTATTTTTTCTAGTTATTTAATTTATTTAACAAATTTCAAGGTGCCTAACTATATATGCCCATTCATTTTCAAAATGTAGGATTTTTAAACATTTAGGTTGAATGAGAATGAGCAAAATAAGAAAGAGAACAGATCTTTGGCTATATTATGAATGCCCGATTTAATGAATTAATAAACATTTTTCCTTTAATGTCATTGAGTCTGTTGGGCAGTCCATGCTTATTTGTTGGCTAATAACTGAATACCTTGAAGTCTAACAGTGTATTGTTTCATCTTCCAAAATAAAATACATTTGTAGTTGTCCTCTATGGTCCTTTGCTCATCATGGTGGAAAGTAATTTGATTTGTTAAAGAAGTGCATTCCAATCTGTCACTTATCTGTTGGATTCAGCCGGTTCGCACCTATTTGGGAGAACCGGTTGTTAACTTTCTAAGCAGTTTGGAGAACCTTTTGTTGGAAGAAATCTCCTTTTGTTTTTTTCCAATTTATAGAGCTAATCCTGTAAGAAAGGCAGGAAGGAAACATTCTGGTGTTGTTTTTAGCCTCATCTTTATTGCCCTGCTTACAGAAACTGCCTCTCCAGTAATCCTTATTACAGTGTAACAGCTAAGGCGAAGCGCCCATCGATGTGAGTGATGTTGAGTTGGCCACACCCACCCAGTCACATGACCACCGAGCCATGCCTATCCAGCTGGTCATTAGAGCAGAGAACCGGTTGTTAAATTATTTGAATCCCACCACTGGTTGGAGTGTAATACTAATTTTGAAGCACAAACAGCTATCTGAATAGATTTCAGCTGCTTCAACAGGAAGTTCAAGTTCCTAGGCCAAAACAGAGATGCACAACTTATTCTTGTTTGATGGCTAGGTTTGGTTTGAATGGGATGCAGTAGGCTGGACTCCAAATGATGGAATAGAGTTAACTATAGTTTGTTTTTTATTTAAAAGTAACTGAAATTAAGTCATGTAGTTATGGCTTCTCCATCAAGTATTTAATTTTTCCCCACTTTTGCCACAATAACAAAGACAATTACATCAAATGGAGATCCCTGTTTTTGCCAGCAAATCCAAACATTCTGCAATATTTATTCAATGAGATTACTACAAAAAGTTTGTTATCACTGGCCTGCATCAGAAAATTCTCCATATTCTGCATGGCATTTTATAACAAGTTTTATTTCTGGTGCTGTTTAGTGGTTATCTGGATAGGATAGTTTTTCTTTTGGAACTGTCTAAACTGTCTTTTGATAGCTAAATAAGGAGTTATGTTTTCTGAAGATACGGTATTTAATAGTTTTAATTCTTTTTTTTGGCAATGTTTAATTGTTAAAAGAGGGAGGAGGGGAATTTGACTAAATGGAAAAGGCATAAATATACTTAGGTCATTAGGTATGTTTGTTAATTTTTACTGGATCTTTTCTAATTAAAAATGAGAGCTGAAGATTTAGAAATGAGTTTATAAAAATGTCAGATATGTAAAGAAGAGATATTTGTTGTTGTTGTTAGTTGCGAAATCATGTCTGACCTATCGCGACCCCATGGACAACATTCCTCCAGACCTTCCTGTCCTCTACCATCCTCTGGAGTCCATTTAAGCTCAAGTTTACTGCTTCGGTGATTCCATCCAGTCACCTCATTTTCTGTCATCTCCTTTTTTTGCCCTCAATTGTTCCCAGCATTAGGCTCTTCTCCAGTGAGTCCTTCCTTCTCAATAGGTGGCCAAAGTATTTGAGTTTCATCTTCAGGATCTGGCCTTCTAAAGAGCAGTCAGGTATCCTGATATCCTCTAGGACTGACTAGTTTTATCGTCTCGCAGTCCAAGGGACTCACAGGAGTCTTCTCCAGCACCATAGTTCAAAGGATGTATTGTAAGATACAATAACTTGTTAATACTGAATATATTTATTGAGAACGAAAGGAAAAGTTTCTTCTTATATTTTCTTTGTCATTGAGGGTTTTTTTGGGCAGCGGGGGGGCGGGGGGCTGCCTGTACTTTCTAAACATTTTTTTTCTTTTCTATGTATTTTTGTACTGTTTTTGTATTTGTCTTATCTGTTTAATATAGTCCTTAATAAAAATATTATAAAATCCTCCAATAAAGTATGTTTCTAAAGCTATAAAAAAGATTAAACTGGGAAAGGTGCCGGGACCAGATGGATTATCAGGTTCTTATTATAAATATTTTGAGGATGAACTTTTACAACTGTTACAAAACAAGACGAACTCTAATCTACAGGGAGGAGAAATGCCAGAGAATTGGAAAGAGGCCAGTAAAGCATTAATACTGACAGAGGGACAAGATTTGACTTTAACAAGAAACTATAGGCCAATATCATTATTAAATATGACTATAAGTTGTTCATAATGAGTCCACCTGACAATTTTTAAAGAATTTATTAATGAGGATCAATGTGAGTTCTTACCTAAAAGACAATTAGAAGTATGTTGGACATTTTGGAATATTTGGCGAAACATTAAAAAAAAGCAAGCTTCATGGATCTTTTTGGAGGCAGAGATGGCCTTTGACTATTTGAACTTTCTGGCAAAGTTTTTGAAAAATATGAATTTTGGAGAGAATTTTATAAAACGGGTATTTTATGTTACTTTTATTTACCCTTTTAAAATATGTGTATGTACTTCAAAAGGACTTTTGAAAATTGCCTGTTCAGACAATCATAGATGATATGCTAACTGTAGCTAGTCTAATAGAACAGAATAACAGAATTGGAAGGGACCTTGGAGTTCAACCCCCTGCTCAGGCAGGAAACCCTATACTATTTCAGACAAATCGTTATTCAATCTTTCTTTAAAACTTCCAGTGTTGGAACATTTACAACTTCTGGAGGCAAGTAGTTCCACTGATTAATTGTCCTAACTGTCAGGAAATTTTTCCTTAGTTCTAAGTTGCTTCTCGCCAAGATCACATCTTACAAGTGCAAGATGGTCAAAAAGCAGAAGAAAAAGTCAACCTCTTCATAAAACAAATTAAATAACTGATCACTAATAATTCATAAAATATTACAAGAATTAAGTGTTAACATACTTTCATTGCTTTCATATCTCAAAACAGACTCTATATAAATGTTAATTTATTATCATAACTCAAAATGTCTTAAATTGTATGCAATTTTTTTCCTTTAAATTCAGTGTTGATTTCACATGCTTGGGAATTATAGGTTCATAATTTTTCAGCATTACCAGTTCACAATAGTTCAGATACCAATACAATAATACTGGATGGTATGTTGTTTTCTTTCTTTTTCCCCAATAAGCAGCTGCTTTCCACATTTCCATGAAAAGCAGATGATTAATTACTATCA
Organism: Thamnophis sirtalis; assembly: GCF_051295495.1. NCBI lineage: Eukaryota > Metazoa > Chordata > Lepidosauria > Squamata > Natricidae > Thamnophis > Thamnophis sirtalis. The sequence goes on along the minus strand of NW_028261385.1, from coordinate 80,310,685 downwards.
ATTGGGATTTTACAACTCTTGTGAATTCAAAAGGCACAAAGCCAACATATAAATAACTGGATAGAAGACAAAGGGGAAGGAGAGAAAGGGGAACAATGAATGAAAAAAAGAAAAGAAGGCAAACCAGCCAGGCTAGCCTACAGCATGGGTGTCAAACTCGATTGCGTCACGTGACGTATAGTGACGGTTTTTTGCCTTTGCAGAGCCGCCAATTTGACACCCCTGGTCTATAGCATATTAGGAGTATACCTGGAAGTATACCTGGAAGTAAGATCCTGATTGGCTGATAAGAAAATGAACTTTCGGAGATTATTTTGGAAACTGCACGGCCATGAACATAGACAGAATAATAGTGCAAACGAGACTCCAAGGAAATAATTTTGGCAAGGAACAAAATGTGCTGTTGTCAGCAGCTCTTAATCTGCTGCACTTCAGATAGAAAACAGCAATTTATTCTTTTCAGAGAGACTAAAGGGCTAATGAAGAATAAGAAAGATACTTCCAAAGGAGAAGGAAATGCTCATTAGTTTGGAAAGCAATGATACATATGTTGCTTTTTGGCAACATATTCTCTTAATAAGAAAGTTGCCAGCCATATGCTCAGATTTCAAAATGGAGGCCTGGTTTTTGCAAGTGTACAGGTTGTCCATTTTCTTACAACCACAATCGAGTCCAAAATTTCTGTTGCTAAGCGAGACGTTTAGTGAGTTTTCCCCTCTTCTTACTACAGTTGTTAAATGAACCACTGCAGTTGTTAAATTAGTAGCACATTTGTTAAGTGACTTTGGCTCCTCCATTGATTTTGCTTGTCAGAAGGTCACAAAAGGTGATCACATGACTCCAGGACAAATTATAGAGAAGAAGAAGTAAAATGGGATTTTTTTAAAGATGAGCAAAATCTCTCTAGTAGCTGCAGGTTGTCACTGAGTATTATTAACCAGTGATTATTATAGCACCATCTTGTCCTATCTCTTACAAATATCAAATCTAGAAAAGTTGACCCCTTGTTTATTCTGTAACCTCCTGAAAAATGAAACAGCCAACAACGAGGAATATGGGGGAACCTTGCATTCCTCCCTGGTTTATTTAATAAATCTCCAAGTAGCTGAAATTTCCCATTAGTAGATTTCACCACTAGAAAATTCTGTAATTCAGTTCAGGGAGAAATGATCAGAAGTTCCACCTGACATTCCCTTACACTACTACCTTTTGTGGTTCTACCTCTTAACCCAAGCATTATCAACTGGACCCTTATGTTCAAATTTCTGGATTTCAAGTACAATTCTACTCCCCACCACTACTTCTGTCTAGTCTATTTTTAAGGTAATCACTGTCTAGTCATTACCTTGAGGTAAGATGAGCGGTCTATAGATTTTATAAATAAATAATTAAATTCTGTTTGAATAAGTTTCACCCTTCAGTCCTTCAACTATACCCAGTCAGCCCTTCAAGGTAAACCAGAGTAGGAATTAAAGTCATGCGGGGTTATACTAGTATTATTGTAAAGCTACGTAAACAAGTCACACTGTACTTCCCCCTCCCTCCATTTATCCTCATGAGAACTAGGGAGAATCTTTCTTGTCTGAGATGCCTTCTAACGTTATAGTACTTCCCCGCCCTCAGCTTTCTTTTATCTACAGGAACTGCTGTCTTGGTAGCAGTTCTTCCTTCTGTTCCTCAAGGCCATTCCCCTTACCAACTACATTCCTCAGGTTTCTGCAAAAAACATATTTTGCAGAATCATATTTATCTTTCTTCAGGAAAACTTCTATTTCTTATTCTTTGTTTCTGATACTCCGATACTACTATAATCGTTTTCTCCAATGACTGGTAATGAATAAGTGGCTCCCACCCTAACAAGCAAGGAGGATTTCAACAGGGTGTCATAAAATCTAACCACAGCTAAAGTCATTTTGAAATGTAACTTAATTATTTATGTCCTATACTGCTCTGTCATCAGTTCCTGGGTCAGATTATGGTAATTATTCATGAGCTAGGCCAATGCATCCCCAGAAAGGGCTCAACATAAACACATATCTTTTTACAGTACAGAGAATATATTTTTGCACTCAAAGGCCATAAATCTATCTGTTATTCTCCAACTTCACACAAAAACTTCTTCAAGAAAAGCAGGGGCTTATCCTGGGGTTGAAAAAGGAAAACACCTTATTGATTTCATACAGGATCCTGCCCCCACTTAACCATGGTTACGCTAAAACAGTTAAGCACAGGCATAAAGAAATAACCTTGTTATTACAGAACATTGTCTGTTTCCTAGGCTTCAGAGAGATCTTCCAGTTGAAGATAGACTGGACACACACACACACATACAATCAATATAAAAAGTCTACACACCTTTTTTAAAACACTAGGCTTTTCAGATGTAAAAAAAAATCAGACCAAGATCAATCACTTCAGCTTCCCCCCCCCCCTTTTAATATAACATACAAGCTCATGAAAAGAGATGTAAGTTTGTGTATATCTCTTCCTAGGTTATAGAATGCAAGGGCCACCCCCAAAACAGGGGATAGGGTGAGAGTTAAATTCAAATCATTTGGTTGGATTTCATTTAATTAAAATTAAGTACTCCCCAACCATAAATTTCATCCTTCCCCTCGTATTGAAAAACGTAACTTGATAACAACTTTTGAAAGTCTCGATTCCCAGCTTTGTACTTTGTACTCTATTTTACTCTATTATCTTTTGCATGGAAACTTCTTAATTTATTTGGGCCAAGACTCATTAATTCAGTCCTAGAGAGAGAGCCTGCAATCTACAGTATGTTAATATAGCGCAGCGATGTCAAACTTGCATTGTCACAACATTGTCACGTGACGTATCATGACTTTCCCCCTCTTTGCTAAAGCATGGGCAACATGTGTCACATCTGGCCCGTGGGCCGCACGTTTGACAGCCCTGATATAAAGTAAGATAAATCACTTTTAATGAGAGCCTAGATTGTTATTCTAGTTTAATATGCATTGTGATATATTTAATTTGCTATCTATTGCTCCTACTCATCCTTTTAGATTCTTTTTAGATTCATTTTATATGTTTTTAGCCTCTTAGATATAATTTTTTATTCTGATGTATCTTTTAGGCTTTTTAATTGTTTGAAGCCCCACCTTCCTTATAGTGGTCTTTGCCTGTAATCATGGGGTGTTTTAGTCATATGTGAAGAGAGAAGATTTTAAAAATGCAAGAAATTTCATGTTCATAACACTTGGAAATCAAAGATTTGTATTAGCAAGGAAGCAAGTACACAGCTTTGCTCAGCCCCCAAGTAGAGTAAAAATTTCTCCTGTTTGAAACCTGAAAGCGTTTGTCCTTTGACTGTTAAAAATATTGAGTTAGATGCTCCAATGGTTTGACTCAGCATCATTCATACATGCCTGTAAAAAATACACTTTTTTGCTATTGAAAATAATATGGTCCAAGTTTATATGTCCTATAATCTTCTGATCTTTCATCTGCTTGCCCATAAGACAAGGAATGTAATTCCTGCAATATAATGAATGAATCTTATGAAACTATCTCTAAATTTGACTTTGGCAGCTATTTCTTAATTTGACAAAGGCAACTATATATAGCAAAGTATAGAGAAATGGGCTCCTGTAAATTCACTAGTTCATGCAATCTTTTTAGATGGAAAATCATTTTCAGAAACAAATGTAATGTAGAGAAGGAACCAAAGAAATATAAGACTCCAAGGAAATTGTGCCAAGATATATCTTCATTCATTTCCAAGTACATCTATAATTCACAAAAATGTCTTTAAAAACATGACAAGCAGCGCAGTCTGAAGATAATGGAGTCAGGAATCCAGGAATACTGGAGAAGGCACTCTTTGGCTAAGACTATCTCAGAAGCTTTCCTATTTCTTATAAAAGTTGAACTTGTTTTCTTAGGATGATTAGGAATTGGTCTGGGGCAACAGCCAAAGCTTCTTATAGTGACAAGCTGAATAGGAGAATGTATGTTAATATGATACGCTATTTTAGCATATGGTTCTGCTTTTAATAAGAGGTATAGTGTAGAAGGTATGCAAGAGATATAAGATGTACAGGTACAAGGCTTTTATCTTGGGACAATTTCACTGTTTTCATTTTTCACTGTTTCCATTTTTCATTCTCTTCTAGAGACAGAATCCTGTATATGTTGGCTTATGAAAGAAATGGCCAATGCTTGTATATTCAAAAAGACTAGCCGTGGAGTAGTTCAAAAACTAGTCCATGGCTAGTCTTCTTGAGTGACCGATATTTTGCTATCAATGATTCAATCAGTCACAAATATTATGCCCTCATCATAAAGTTGGTATTATTTAGGGAAAAGACTTTTGTTCTCAAGTCAGACATATTCCATTTAATATATTGTATACTCTAGTAAACGGGGGGAGCAGTTAGCAAAATTCATGTAAGTTAAAACCTTGTAGAACCCACCAAATTGCCCCAAGTTGTATGTAAATTTAAAGTCAATAATAAGTCTATTATAGCTTGATTTTTTAAAAGTTTGATAATTAGCTGCGAGGCATGGTGACGCACTAGTGAGGCCACAGTATTGCATGCTAATTATGTTAACTGCCAGCAGTTCATTTCTGACTGACTCATGGCGGACTCATTCTTCCATCCTTCTGAGGTTGGTAAAATGAGGACCCAGATTGTTGGGGGAAATATCCTGATATTGTAAACCTCTTAAAGAGGGTTATAAACAGAAGTGGATGGCTCCCGGTTTGGCTCAGATTGGCCAAACCTGTAGTAGCGGCAGCGGGAGGCTCCTCCCACCTGCCTGGACACTTCTGCGCATGTGCAGAAGTGGCATGTGCAGACGCACGGCTGAACCGCTAGTAAAAAAGATAGCAACCCACTACTGGTTATAAAGCACTGTGAAGCGGTATAAGTCTAAGTGCTATTGCTATTGCTACTCTGTGGCCTGCATTACTATCTATACAACAATCATAGGATGTGTTACCAATTAGCCTGTTACTTTAATCAGATGGCTTTACATGCTACTTGAAAGCATGGAAAAAGGAAATCAAGAATTTAATTTTCTTTTGCTGTATTGGGTCCACTCAGTTATCTCCCTTGCACAGAGATGCCCTCAGTTTCCATGCACTAGAAACCAGATGTGGGCTTCAAAATTTTAGCAAGGGGCTATCTGCCTGGTTGCTGGGTAGGCGTGGCCATGGTGGGTGTGGCCTCCCCAGGCTCCTGCCCTCTGGATGCCAGAAATATGCCCATTTTCTGGCTTTCCCAAACTTCCGGTAGGCTCATTTTCACCCTCCTCAAGCCTCTGTGCGCGCCCTGCACTTACTTATTCAAAATGGGCCATGTGGGGACTCCTGGCAGGGACGGGGTGGGTGGGGCCAGCCAGGAGTGGGATTTGGGAGTTCTCCAACCTGCACAGCATCTTAGCTAGAGATTCTCCAGAACCCCTGCAAACCCCCAGCAGCCCATCCCTGCTAGGAACATACATTTCCCATTCAAAACCATAAGCAGGCTGTGAACAGAATAAAATTGTGACAACTACCTCATAGTAATATAGTTCATAGGTAAACAAAAACACATTAATTGCTGACTGTAAATAGGTATCTTAGGAATTATGTCAGAACTTATCTAGATCTTACCAGTAATCTATAGGTAGTCCTTGATTTACAACAATAATGGAGTCCAAAATTACTGTTGTAAATAGTTACAGTTGTTAAGCAAGTCATCATGTGTCCAGCCTGATTCTATGACTTTTTTTTGCAGTGGTCATTAAGCAAACGCAGCAGTCATTAAGTGAACCTGTTATCCACAATGGGTATTTCTTGCTGGAACCCAGAAGAAAATGCTGATTTCCAGCAAAAAAAAAATGTAAATTATAATCATGCAGCAGCAGGACGCTGTAAGGTATAAATGAGGGCTGGTTGCCAAGCCACCAAATGCAGTCATGTGACCAATGGGGGTGTGTGAACGTTGGAACTTTAATCCAGGTGGTCAGTACCTTTTTGGGGTGTGTCATAACTTTGAACAGTTGCTAAGCAACTAGTCCAGTGGTGGGATTCAGCCAGTTCGCACCTACCCGGGAGAACCGGTTGTTAACTTTCTAAACAGTTTGGAGAACTGGTTGTTGGAAGAAATCTCCTTTTGTTTTTTTTTTCACTTTGCAGGGCTAATCCTGTAAGGAAGGCAGGAAGGAAACATTCTGGTATTGTTTCTAGCCTAATCTTTATTGCCCTGCTTACAGATACTGCCTCTCTGGTTAACCATTATTACATTGTAACAGCTAAGGTGAAGAGTGAGTGACATTGAGTTGGCCACACCCACCCAGTCATATGACCATTGACCACTGCCTACCCAGCTGGTCATTAGGGCAGAGAACTGGTTGTTAAATTATTCGAATCCCACCACTGAACCAGTCATAAATCAATGACTACCTGTACTGACACAAACCCCAAAAGATGATCAAAACATTGCTAATGTGCTAGCATAAAAATGTTAAGATTTCCAGTAAGTAAGATCTTCAAAGTAACCCACTTCTGCCTAATTTTCTGCATTTAGCATGGAAATAACAATCACTTTAACATGAAGCAGTCACTATGCTAAATAAGGTTACAGGGTTGTAAGATATTTTATGACAGCTTGTGAAATACTGGAACCAAAGTGAAACAAAAGAAACTCATTCTTTTTAAGATATACCCAGACTATAAAACTAATTTTATTATTGACTTGGGTTACAGAAATGCCCTCACTTCTGTGGTCCTGGCAGAAAAATAATTCTTTCTGTATTCAAAAGAATACATTTCTTTTTGGAATTTAAAACCTCCGATCCCATATCCTGCCAATTAAAGATGGAAAGTGCATTGAATTCAGTGACATTACACTATAAGGAACAATGGTGTCTTCTTCCAGTGTGGTAATAAAGAGGAAACAAAAATATCTGTGCATGAGGAACTTTAACTACAATGTCTGAATTGTTGAATCTTTGAAGGGAAAATGGCATGCCCAGAAATAATTTTTATAAGTTTTTACAGATGTGCCCTGACATTTTATGAACAGATTTTATGACCATTTTAATAAGAACATCTACATGCATATATCTGGATACTATCGGAACTTGGATGATTTCCCCCTCCCCCCCAATAAGAGCTTAAAATTCAATCCAAGCCATTGTGCCTGGTAAGTAGAAAACTTGACAGTATGTTTGAGTCAATTAATTGCAATGGAAAGTTTCAGAGATAGAGATGGAAAAACATTGCATACGTTCCACTGCAAGAAATTATATTTGCATCTCAACCATTGTTGAATTCCCTTCCATATACATTTGTATTTTAAATACTGAGGGCAATGAATATAGAAAATGTTCACACAGCTGGATGTGAGAAGTTGGCATAAAGAAATCCCACTGCAGGACAGTGCAGATCAATGTCTTCAGCTTATGTCATTTGTGAATTATTTTTTTGCAATTCTTCTTTGTTTGGGACCAAGCAAGTTATTCCATACATTTAGAAAAGGAAAGTTGCATTCTCTCAGAAACAATCTTCATTCTCTTGGTGAAGAGCCAGTGAATTCAATTACTTCCTTAGATAAAGTTTTCGAAATTAAACTGTTTAGTTTAGTGCTAGAGATTCCATTGACTGATGAGATGTTTTCAACAGAGCTGGGTTGCTGTTGGTTTGGTCCGGATCAGGCGAACCGGTAGTAGCGGTGACGGGCGATTCTGCCCACCCACCCAGATGCTTATGTACATGTGCAGAAGCATTGCGCAGGAGCATACTTAAACCACTAGTAAAAAAATTAGCAACCCGCCTCTGGTTTTCATGGACAATGGATTCTTAACAAACAGCTAATTTCTTTTAAAGCTATAATTGGATTGACCTTCTAAATGTTTCACCATATATTATTTTTATTGGAGGGCAAAGATTACACCAACTGAAGTGAGAAAATTCTAGATGCACATCAGGAATTTAATTATGGTCCAGTGATTGACACCAAGAAAGCAAATTAAATTTTGCAAGGATGATAAATGAGATTATGGATCAACAACAGTTAATTAAGCTTCATTACAGATGAGTTTAGGAGCAAAGGGCAGAAATTGTGATATGAATGTACGGTATTTTCCGACGTATAAGACAACTTTTTAACCCTCCAAAATTATTTCAAAAATCAGGGGTTGTCTTATACGCCGGGTATATCAAAAAACCAAAAGAAAAGAAAAAGCAATGCCACCAAGCAAAAAACAGCGCCGCCACCAGGGCAGACACCGGCCTTTCAATCGATAACCTCGGCACTCCTTGCCTGGGCACGTGGATGGATGAGCGCTGGGATGGCTTAGTAAGGTCTGGTTGGAGGAGGAAGGCGCTGAGCTCAAACTATGAAAGTCAAGCAGCGCGGAGGCCTTCAGCCGGCTTGCAGAAGCCTGAAAGTAGGGGATCTTCTTATACGCCCAGTTGCCTTACACGGCGGAATATACGGTAAGTGTCTAATTTACAAAGTTGAAAGTGAGAATCCAGTACTATGAGAAACAGTGAGAGGTAACAAAATGGGGTGAAAAATTTGGCCACGCCTGTGTTCAAAGAGTCTGGCCAAAACAAAATACCAAAAAGTCAATCAACAATAATAAAAACAAAAATGAGGACAAAAGAGGAACCAAGTATAAAAGTACCCATTACCTTATAAGCAAAAGCACAAATTTAGAAATAACAGTAGACAGTTGACTGATATTTGTGTTCAGTATTCTATTCAGTTGTTATTGTGGGGCAAATTCAAAACCTTTCTCTTCTTACTGGTTCTAATTTTCACAGTTGGTTTGGATTCCAAACTCATTAAAAAGAAAAAGGGTTCTTTGGTAGGTAGCCAGATTGAAATTTTGACATTCTATTCTGGGTGCTGTGGTTGTGGGCAATTTGTGGAGGCTCACAAATTCATAAAAGGGACTTTAATCAGCATGAAAGATGGTTTGCTAGGCTGGAGTGCCCACTGTTCAGTGGCGCATCTTCTGTGCTACAAATTTCTCATGGAATTGACTTTAGCATGAATCATTCTTTCTATCATAGGATCTAATGCTGATTGTTTGCTCAGCCAATTAAAAACTGATACTTTTATGTAACTATTGCCTTTTGTTGTCATGTTCATTTTTACTAGGATTTTAAAATAATATTGTATAAACTGCTCTGCTGGTATAAGAGAGGTAGAAAAACATTGTTAATCAAACCAACAACAAAGGATCATCTGATTGTCTTTAAAATATGGGCCCCGAGGCCACCATATTTTAAAATTCTATGAATATGGTAAACTTGAGCATTTGTCCCCTCTTAGCCTAACGCTCCTCAAGGACTGTTTGCAGAAATATTTTTTTTAAAAAAAATCTTTCCTAAACATTTTGTAGCAATTCAAATAAATTGAAAGTGCCATTTATTTTTTTAAAAAATAGGCATTATTTTGCAATTTAGGCAGGCATTGGTACTCAGTGTTCAAATTTGAAAAGAAAAAAAACCCTCTAGACTTCAAGGTTAACCAGACTGTATTCATTCCATTTTACATTTTCAATCCCCTCAGACAGGGAACAATGAAAGGAGAAATGAAATGCAATGGGGAGGGGCATTTAAAATATTGCACTTCTTCTCCTTTCCTTCTAAGGATAATGCCATCAGCTGTCCTTTATGCTGCCTTCCTATTCCAAGATATTAACCTTTATTTCACAGTGTTGTCTCTCACTGAAAATGAGATTGTGGCAAAGCGTTCAAAACAGTTTTTATTTTCATGATAGTAACTTGTTACCAAATGACTGGCAGATGAAAAGGAGATTTTTGTTGGCAATAGATTTTTGAAAATAATGCCTTGAACTTTTCCTGGCTGTTTAGTCACTCACTCTCATTCTCAGCCATTTAAAGCATATCAAACGTGAAGAAAGAAAAACAATTTAAAGGAATTAGGATAAGATAATTAATTAAGCACCACTTCTTTCATGTAACTTTCCCAGTCTAAACTTCCTTTTTGCTATTTTTTCCTTTAAATAATGCGATACCTAAGCATTCCCCCCCCCCTCCCCGGTTACTTCTCACCGGCGGTTCAAATCTCACCGGCTCAGGGTTGACTCAGCCTTCCATCCTTCCGAGGTGGGTAAAATGAGGACCCAGATTGTTGGGGGCAATATGCTGACTCTCTGTAAACCGCTTAGAGAGGCCTGAAAGGCCTATGAAGCGGTATATAAGTCTACTGCTATTGCTATTGCTATTGCTATTGCTACTTCAAAACATTTTGTTCTGATTTTAATTAAAAAGGAGCTTGCAATTCCCAGGTGTATCTCAAGATTTGACCCCCAGATTATTTTGATACAGGGTTTCATTTAATATGCTATTAAATTGATTAGAATGTTCTCACCAGTGGTGGGCGGCAGGTGGTATGCCCCAGTATGGGCATACTGGAGCCTGCCCAGAGCCCCAGTACCCTTCCGGTACAGTGCTTCGGAGGGCCCACCCACCCACCCGAGCTCCTTACCGTGTTTTAAAGCTGTTGGCGCTTCCGCATATGCACATGGTGTGTATAGCGCCTGCGAGACACTCCGCCGAGCAGCTGGAGCGTCGTGGAGGCTTATGGAAGCATAGTTTCCAGTTACAATGCATGCACACGCGTGTGCATGTGGGTGACGCCAGGGCTGTTCCAACCTTACCGGTTGGAACGAAATCTGGAGCCCACCACTGGTTCTCACTGATAATATGGTATATTTTGTTTTTCTTCTACATTAAACAGAAAGAGCAAAAGAGATTGGAATGGTCTTTTGAACTATTCCTGAAGGAAAAGTATCTGCAGCTGACCACAATTTTAGATACATAACAACACTGCCTGAAAGAGAGATATTTATTCATCAAACCTCTCAGGGATAAGCGGTGGTATTCAGACGGTTCGGACTTGTTCACCCAAGCTGTAGTAGAAATCATGGGTGCCCCCCCCCCCGCCCCGTTCTATGCCGTCCTATTTTGGCATGCTTTCAAGCAAAAGAGCATGCATAGAAGGCATAGAGTGTGCATATGCGTGTGTTCACATTTGCGAACCAGTAGGGAAAGTAAGTGAATACCACCCCAGGATAAGATATAAAAGAGACTAGTGAGATAACCCACCTAATAATATCTGAAAATTAATTTGGGATCTATGTTTATTTTTTCCTAACAAATTGGAAAATGCTATTCTAGAATACAATGGAAAAGCTTGTAAAGGAACATTGGAATTGATCTCAGTCTCTTCTTTAATACTATCCACTACCCCAAGTCTTGTGCAGGTAGTCCTTGTCTTATGACCATAACTGGGACCAGAATTTCCATTGCTAAGCAAGGTGATTGTTAAATGAGTTGTGCCCATTTTACAGCCTTTTTGTAAACCACAGTTGTTAAGCAAATCACTGCAGTTGTTAAATGAATCACAGGGTCATTGTCAAGTGCCAGGGAAATCAGGAGATCCAGGCAGTTCAAATGAGTATAAAAATTTATTGCAAGCTTAATCTCTCTATAATAGGGGTGTCAAACTTGCGTCGTCACGTTGTTGACATATGATGTATCACAACTTTTTTCCTATCCACTAAAACAAGGGTGGACGTGGCCCATTGGATGCCAGTTTGACACCCTTGCTCTACAAGAATCTGAACTATTGACGGTCCAACCAAAAGGGCGGTTGATAAGAATCAATGGAGATCAAGGTGGGCTGGCCTTAGATCTCTTGTGGCTACAAAGGGATTCGAGACTGATGACACATTTGACCCCTCCCTCATGCTCAGCCTAGTCATCGCCTGCAGTAATAAACTAATCTAGCTTCCCCCATTGACTTGTTTGTCAGAAGCCGGCTGAGAAAGTTGCAAATGGCAGTCACTTGAATCCAGGATGTTGCATTGACATAAATGCAGTTAGTTGCCAAGAACCTGAATGTTGATCATGTGACTTTGGGGAGGCTGCAATGATCATACAGTGCTAGGACTGGTTGTAAGTCACTTTTAATTCCAGACAGTCTCTAAATAAGTGATTGTAAATCAAGGACAATCCATGTAGCATTTTATACATATTGTCTAACCACAGCAGTAATTGTATTATTAAAATAGTATTGTTATTACATGTTTTCTATATTATATGGGAGTGTGAGGTTGTTTTTATTAATTAGCCAGAAAAAAAGAAAAAGGAAACACACCAAAATGTATCAAGTAGGCTCTATTTGAACAGCTTTACAGAAGACGTAGTCAAAGATATCTGAGTATAGATTAGCATACAATAGAACAGCTGTGGTATTTGCTAACTACTGAGGTTCTGAGACAGATAAGACGTGCTAGGAACCATTTTGCAATATCTTTCCCCCAGGAGTGGGGTGGGAATGGGGATTTTGCAGTATCCTTCCCCTGCCATGTCCACCAAGCCACACCCACAGAACTGATAGTAAAAAAAATGAATTTCACCACTGCTGGAATTTCTTTTATTTCCATCCATTTGGGTTTTATTCCTTACTTGCTTTTCTTCCTTCCACAACCCACACTTAGCATACAAACACAAGGTAGAAGCAACCCATCCCTGTATGTCTGAATGTTGCTAAGCAATGTTGACACTACATGTTCTTATTATAGAATTTAAGATTTATCATGCAGATTCCTCTTTTCAAAAGGCCATATAGTCCATTCATTTCTGCATACTCTCTTCGAAGCATCATTTACATTTAACACAATTTTGACTATTTAATGAGAGAGAGAAATGGGACAAGAATCACTTTTAAGTAAAGATGGCCTTTTTACCAAGGCATTACTGGTAGTGATTATGTCAAAACAATTTTAAAATGGAAGTCTGTTGAACACTTTCTCTGATGTAAGCCTCCTTGGTTTCTTAACTCATCTTTAGGGTGCTTTAAAGCTGAAGAATGACCATCAGGAAATATAAACTGAAGTGAAAAATGATTACCGCTTCTTTCTGGATGTCCCTTCAGTTACAAATTCATGTATCATGTTTTTATAAACTGTCGCAGATGACAAGATCAGTTTTTGCTAACCTAAAGGTAAAGGTAAAGGTTCCCCTCACACATATGTGCTAGTCATTCCTGACTCTAGGGGGTGGTGCTCATCTCCGTTTCAAAGCTGAAGAGCCAGCGCTGTCTGAAGACGTCTCTGTGGTCATGTGGCCGGCATGACTAAATGCTGAAGGCACACGGGACGCTGTTACCTTCCCACCAAAGGTGGTCCCTATTTTTTCTACTTTCATTTTTATACGCTTTCGAACTGCTAGGTTGGCAGAAGCTGGGACAAGTCATGGGAGCTCACTCTGTTACACAGTGCTAGGGATTTGAGCTGTCGAACTGTCAACCTTTCTGATCGACAAGCTCAGCTCTTAGCCCCTGAGCCACCATGTCCCTTGTTTTTGCTAAACTGGAGCCCTACAAATGATCAGATTAGTAATTGTAGGGTTGAGAAACTTTAAGGTATAAGACAAAAACTAAGCAAATCAGAAAAGCTTTGAGTGTAGTCATTCCAATTCAATTTGTTATGTTAAAAAGTGTTCAGTTCCACATAAAGAATTTGAAAGAATTAATTTTCCTTGCAACTTCTGACGACTGACTCTTGCAGAACAGACACCGGGAACATCTTGAATTCCATTGTAGAGTGGAATTACTTACACACATACTGTCCTAGAAATAACCCTGAATACAATAAAGTGGATAGGAAAATAATTCACTTTAAATCAGAGCAGTTATTTTGTGCTGGATGCCAGGAAATATGTTCCCAATTGTGTCAAATTTCTCTGCCTTTCAAATACAACGTGGCAAAGTGCAAATGACTTCTCAAGGCGCTGAGAACCCATATGGAAGAGAAGCAAAGAGCAAACAGCAGCCTACCTTGGGGGACAAGGTTCCAGGTTACAAGATCTCAGCAACTGTGGGGGGCGCCGACTGCTCACACATAGATTTTCATCTGCAAATTCTCTGGTCTGTTTATTCAGGCAAGTCACTACAGCCTCCTGGACACCTGGACACACAAACCAAATTAAATCAAATTAATGTTTAAAATCCTGCCAGCTGCATTCCAAGTACAGAGTCAGCAGAGAGAACTGCAGACATGATACTAACAAGAGATCCTTTGGAGCAGCCAGCTTGGGAGCTTGGTGCCTTTAGGAAAGTAATCTGATACTCTCTATCTGTCAATAGGGCAGCATCACAGATGGCTACTACCCACAGAGGGAGCATAGCGATTTACAAGTGGAAAGGTAACGCCACATGGCAGATACACAATAGGTCTTCTAGACAATTGAAAAATATCTTCCTTTTTTAATGGATTAGATGCAGTAGCTGTCTTATTTTTATTTTTCTAGGAATAGATGATGCAAACTTATTGCCTGCCGCTAAGGGAAATGCCCTTTTAACATTTATTGTTCTGAGGTGAAATTCAGCACTGAATCAAAACCACCCTATTAGATAACAGCACAGATATTATATTATTATAATGGAGTGTTCTGGATCTATGGAAGTGGAACAAAGGTTTAGAAGTCCCAAAGAGCCGATAAAAAGAAACACCAAGTTTATTGGGTTTTAGTGAGTTCAGTGGTTTGAAATAGTTTGAGGATCTTATTCCAACTAGAGCTAGGAATATATTTGTGAAATGGCATAGAAAACTGGTTAATCCAGGTAACACTTGTTGAAAGAAATGTCCTTCTATGTTCAGCTCCAAGTGGGGAAAAGGTGATCACATGCTTCAATGTTGGTGGAGAAGAAGAGAAGGAAGGGCTGAGATGCTGAAAGTCCCTGGTTTTATGCCCTCTCTGGCCTTTGATCTTGATCTTGTATTCTGATTGGTTGTCAGACTCCCATGGGGCCATGCAGGGGCAACTCTTTAGGCTGTGTTTTGAATCCAGGTTTGGTTGAGTTCTCAGATGCCATGTGGTGAGTGGGTGAAGGCTAATCATGCCTTAATCCCATCCCCCTGGAGCTGAAGGGGAGAATCTTTATTATGTAAAGGGACTGGCTTGGGCGATGGCCCCTTGACAAAGGGGGATGGGCAGGAAGCTGCAGGGAGCTATTCTCTCTTTAAAACATGTTTCTTCCTTTTCACATCCAGGGAAATATTCTGCCTTTTCAATATTTCCTAGGATATTTCATTTTTCTGGGAGAGGGCTGGGTGATAACTTCCTATGCACTTAAGGCTTTGTTTCAATTAGTCTCAAAAACTTACAGATGTTTTTTAAAAGCTCTAGCTAAAAAAGCATTGCAGAGAGAGATCAGGGTTGCATGATGCTACCCACATGAACATGGAGCAGACCTCATCATGAGATGAAAACTATGCTTAGCTGAATTATATAGAAGTCACTTTCAAGGTACTTTTCAGTTTACTGTCATGTCTTCTGACATAACCTTTTGTGTAAAAACAAATTACACATGCTTCCAAGGTTTGTGGCTCTGAAGACCGCCTTTAAAACCCACTCTCAATGTGCAATGCAATTTCACCAAGAAAAAAATAAAACCTGAGCCATAATTCTGTTTCCTTCACTCTCTATGATCTTCCAGCACACTTTGAATGTTTCTATACTTCAAGATAAAACATTTATTAGAAGACAAGAGCACTGTAAAGGTAAAGGTTCCCCTCGCACGTATGTGCTAGTCATTCCCGACTCTAGGGGGTGGTGCTCATCTCCGTTTCAAAGCCGAAGAGCCAGCGCTGTACAAAGACGTCTCTGTGGTCATGTGGCCGGCATGACTAAATGCTGAAGGCGCACAGAACACTATTACTTTCCCACCAAACGTGGTTCCTATTTTTCTACTTGAATTTTTTTTATATGTTTCTGAACTGCTAGGTTGGCAGAAGCTGGGACAAGTAACGGGAGCTCACTTCATTATGCAGCTCTAGGGATTTAAACCGCTGAACTGCTTACCTTTCTGATTGACAAGCTCAGCGTCTTAGCCACTGAGCCACCATGTCCCTTAAGAGCACTGTATCCTCTAGTAATTTCTTGACAGACTTCAAATACAACCTCCAATCTCCAATATTAGGACATACTAATTCAGGGAAGCAAAATATGCAAATTCACTGCCGCCCACCAATGTTTTCATTATGATTTCTAGCGCTGGAATAAAAAGGTTGCCCAGGACTTAGGAAACCGAATGCTATATATTCCCTTTTCTTTGACACAATGTACGGGAATGGTCTTTGCAGCCTGGACACTGTGTTCAAAGGTCATCTGACTATAATTTCAAGATTTACTTGAATGGTGATGTTTAGCTTGGGTTAAACCTTTGGCATTGCCTCTACTGCAGAGATTTAAAAAAGAATATAGAAGGAAAAGAAGCTGCACAGTGCTTCAATTCATTGAAGCATCAAAGTCTTTTGAAGATGACAGAATGTTTATAAAACCAACAAGCAAGCTTGAAAAACGTTGCTGAATGAGAAAAAATAACACGCTCATCTATGCAGAATAGACAACACAGTGACTTATTTTTTAAGCCAAAGTTTAAAACAAACATGCCTTTTTGTTGTGATGGGTCAAAGCATTGTTCCTCAAAATAACATTGCATTTTAGCAAAAAATAAATTAAATTAAATAAAAAAGAGAGAGAGAAAATTCTCAGAGCTGTTAAGCCTGACATATTTTGGTTTATTCCATGCTAACTTGATTTTGCAGTATCCCCACAAAAACATACAGTGCTTTATAAGCTCATGACTTAAATTTTTGGCTCAAAAATACATAGATATGGGTATAAAATTCAGGCAAATGAGTATTTTGTGCACACAAGAATTCAAATTGTGTAGAAAATAGACATTACAAATGGGATTTCAATGGAGTTTTATCACTGACAGATGTCAAAACAGGACAGAACAAGCTTATGAATTAATAAACGGGAAGTTGCCATGAACAGAAAAAGTTCTAATGCATAAATTGTGATTTAACAGCATTCTATTGGTGAGAGTTCTGTGTATGCACCCATCAATATGAAAAAATGCTTCCCAGTGTAAATAATAGGAACAATAATAAACCAAAGCTCACTAAAATACAGGTTTAGGTTTACACTTAAAATAGTCAAGTATGAACACTACAACCACATGTTTGCAAGTGTGTAATGTATGGAAACACTAGTCAGAGCATTGGAATTGTTTCCTGTTCTTTGTCATATTTGCATTTTTGGCAAATGGATACCGTATAATATGCTTCTCATTATTACAGAAAAGGGCTATATATAGCATTTCATAGCAAGGAAGAATGCTTGGTGGAATGCTCCTTTCCTTTAACTAAAAAAAAATACTACTTGACTTTATGAGTTAAAGAATGTAAACTCATACAATTTAATTTAGTAATTATTTCTGTTTTATTATGTTTACATTAATATAAACATAATATAAAATAACTTAAAAAAACAAATATGTAATGTGCAATAAAGAAGCCAAATATCCTTTCCTAATCAAGTTATTTAATTAGGTCCAGCTTTAACTATAGCACAAGGGTTGCTCTTTATCTTGAACTAAACAATACTATTTAACTTTATGAATTGCTCCAAACTTTGGTTTGTCCCCCCCCGCCCTTCTTTATTCTTCCTTCTTTTGTATTGTATCTTGTAGACTGTAAGTTTGCAAATAAAATTGTTCTGCTTTCACTGGTTCTATGTGAGCTTCTGTGAAAAACTTCCTGCCTGAAGAATAAGATGAAAAAATGGTTTTAAGTCAATGCAATAATAAATAATGAGAAAACGCTTCTCAGAATTGGGAGTAAAAATCATTCATTACAATTTGTGTATTTGAGATTCAAGTTTTAAAAAATATCAAGAATTTTAACGTAGAAGCTGAGTTTACCTTCCCTTGAAAAATCTCTCTCTATGACTTGGAAATTAAAATGCCACATGGTACAAGAGTAAGACATGGTATGAATCTAAGTAGCTTTTAATTCAGTTTCAATATACCATCAAATGAGATTTGCAATGTTTATATCTACTAGCAGAACATAATTGTTACATGATACTTGATGACAGTGGTAGAAGATGTAGCCACTGAATATAGACTAAATTACTAATTAGTTCCTTCTGGCTGCTATTCCTTTGAGGGCAAAAACCTACTTCTGTGTCTATTATATTTCATCTATGGTGAGTAGAAAAAAATACAATTAACTTATATGTCATGTAAGATTATTTGAAATGTATTTATTTCATTTTAATTGTGTGAACAGAAAGTGTTTCTTCAAGCATGCTGGAAGACAGCTGTTTTGCCAACAACTGCAAGACACTGAACTGAACACATGCAATGCGATAAACAAGGATAATAAATACAAACATAGCTGCAAAGCCCAGGGACAACACTTCATTTTTACTCAGTACCATCAAAGTATTTCTGTTAAAATGGGTCTTAGATTAAGGGTTCGGTATTTGCATAATCAGTATTTGACTACAGGTTATGTAGACTGACACCAGAGATTTCACAATATTGGGTGGAATTCAGCCAGTTCGGACCGGTTCGGGTGAATAGGTTGCTAATTTTACATCTGTTTCGCCAAACCTATGGTTGCAAGGATAGGCTGGCCCCACCCACCCCTCCCCCACAGAAGTTTCCACGCAGCCCATTTTGGATGCCAGATAAGTGCAGGGACCACTCGGAGGCTCTGGGGGGGGGGCAAAAAATGGGCCTCCCGGAAGTTCCAGGAATTTGGAAATGGGCTCGGGGGACGCTGTTTTCACCCTTCCAGAGGCTTCAGGGGAGGACTGGGGAGGACAAAAGCCCCTCCCCCTCTGTGGTGCAGGAGACCAAGTAGGCCACGCCCATCATGGCCATGCCGGTTGCTAAAATTTTTGAATCCCACCCCTGCACAATATAATATGATGATAACAATAGCAATATATGAGAAATAGTGTCCTGTTTAACTTCTCTCAGTACATTTAACTGATGAGATAGTTGACACCACTGGCAATCAAGCAAGTTATTCTTTTATCATTATAAGACTTTCTGGTTTTACAATTTGTTATGGTTCTATACTGATTTCATCTCAAAGTTTCCTAATCAATCTACCCCACAGCGGTCTCACACCACAATTTCTGTCTTTGTTTTCTTTTCATTGATTTATGAATGCTTCACTTAGTAGGATGACACAGGCATGAGTGGAGATTCATGGATGTAATGTTTCTAATTATATTTTAAAAAGAAAATCAAGTAAAGCTTGATTTCGCTCAAAGCTATGCTACAAGTGAGTTAAATGTACTTACAGGTAGTTCTCGATTTACAAGTTCATTTAGTGACTGTTCAAAGTTACAATGGCACTGAAAAAATAACTTATAGCCATTTTCCCCATTTATGACTGTTGCAGCATCCACATGGTCACATAATTTACATTTGGATGCTTGACATCTAACTCACATTTATGACGGTTGCTCTCCTTTTGCAACTTTCTGACAAAGTCAAAATCAATGGGGAAGTCAGATTCACTTAACAACCGTGTGACTAATTTAATAATGGCAGTGATTCACTTAACCAATGTGGCAAGAAAAGTCATAAAATGGGCCAAAATTCACTTACTGTATTTTTCGGAGCATAAGATGCACCAAGGTTTTGAAGAGGCAATTTTTTTTTAAAAAGTAGGTAGGTAGATAGATAGAGAGGGAGAGAAAGAGAGAGAAATACAGTAGGTAGGTAGGGAGAAAGAGAGAATAGTTAGGTAGGTAGATAAAGGGATAGAGAGAGAAATTGAGAGATAGAGAAATACAGTAGGTAAGTAGGAAGAGAGAGAGAGAGTGTAGATGGGTAGGTAGAGGAATGGAGAGAGAGAAGTAGAAAGAGGGAGAGAAATACAGTAGGCAGATAGGGAGAGAGAGTAGTTAGGTAGGTAGATAAAGGGATAGAAGAGAGAGCCAGAAATAGAGAGAGAGAGAGAGAGAGAGAAATACAGTAGGAAGGTACAGAGAGAGTGTAGGTAGGTAGGTAGATAGAGGGGGTTTCACCACAAAACTGCGAAGCCCTTATCTGCGCCGACATAAGTGCGGAGGGCAAATCCGCACCGTCCGAAGCGCTAAGGAAAAACGCAACCCTACCGTGATGACATAATTGCAGAGGGCAAGTCCGTGCCTTCCGAAGCACTCAGCACCCTAAACCCAACCCTTAACCTAACCCTAACCCTAACCCTAAGCCTAAACCTAACCCTAAACCTAACCCTAAACCTAACCCTAAAGCAAACCCCTAAACCTAATCCTAACCCCTACCTTAATTTAAATCGGCTTTCTGCTGCCGCGCTGTTTTAAAGCACCCTTCTGTCGCCACGCTGTTGTCGCAGCGGTGATGACGTGCGGTGATGACGTCGCAGCTTTAGTGACACGGTTTTATCACCGCTATTTTGACGAGTGCGGTTTTGTCGTGCCACGGATAGAGGGATAGAGAGAGAGAAATAGAGAGAGAGAAAAATATAGTAGATAGGTAGGTGTTTTTACTGGCACAGCACTTGATCAATGTAATTCTCATCAATCAGTTAAAGAGCTTTCCAGAAGGGAAAAAAAAAGTTTTTGCACTCTGCAAACCTCCCCCAAATGCCTGTTTTTCACGAAAACGGGCCCAGTTTTTCCCCCCAAAAGGCATAAATAGCCTTGGAAGGGCTTTCAGAAATAGCCTTGGAAGGGCTTTCTGGGGGGGGGGGGGGAGGGATGAGTAAAAAATGGCAGATTTTTTTGCAAAAACGGGCCCATTTTTTGTCAAAAGAATTGCATGCATAGCCTTATGGAGGCTTATAGAGTGCTGCTCGGGGCTGGGGAGGGCAAAAAATGGGCCATTTTTTGCTCATTTATGCCCCCCCAAGCCCTCAGAAGCTCTCTGAAAGCTCTCATAAGGCTCTGCACGGCCATTTTGGTGAAGGGGGCATGGCTTTGGGAGGCAGAAAATGCTGTATTCGGTGTATAAGACGCACCCAGATTTTCAGCCCCTTTTTTGGGGGGAAAAAGGTGCGTCTTCTACTCTGAAAAATACGGTAACATATTTCTCATATAGCAACAAATATTCTGGGCTCAATTGTGGTCGTAAGTTGAGGATTATCTGTAATTGGAAATTGCAAGGATATCGGGTTTTTTTCTGTACTTCTTTTAGCAATAGGCAAGGAGATAACTGGCCAGCGATACAATCAAACAAAATTGTTTACCTTATTTCAATATTTCTTTTGGCTTGGACTTGACACTGAGTTTGAGGGCCATAAGAGAGTGATTAACTTACAATTATTTGTTTAGTAGCCATTCAAAATTACAATGGCACTGAAAAAAGTGACACATGACCAGTTTTCACATTTAAGGTCATTCAACCCTTCCCTCCCTAGTCATGTGGACCAAATTTGGATACTTGGCAACTGGCATGTATTTGTGACAGTTGCAACATCCCAGTGTCATGTGGGCAATCCTTCCCAGCCAACTTCCAACAAGTAAAGTCAATGGGATTGCAACTTGGATTTGCTTAAAGAATGAATGGTTCACTTAACAACCAGTGAGTCACTTAGTGAGCCGGGGTGGCATAGTGGGTAGGATGCAGTACTGCAGGCTACTTGCCACCTGCTTGCAGTTTGGCAGTTCAATCATGAATGGCTCAAGGTTGACGCATCCTTCCAAGGTTGGTAAAATGAGGACTCAGATTGTTGGGGGCAATATGCTGACAAGTGACGTGCGGTGAGGTTTATTGCTGGGGAGGCAAAAAGAAAGAAAGAAGCTTTTGGCCGCTCCGGACAAAGCGCCGGAGCGGCCAAAAGCCTGTTTCTTGAAAACGGGCACCGGGAGGGAGATTGAAAAGGGCTGGCCTTGGTGACATCACAATGTAAAGTAAAATCTCTCCTCCACATTTTCAAGCCGTTCGCAAAAATGCTCCATTCCGATCCTTCAAATGCTGAAATCCTGGAATATGTGGAAGGCTCAAAATGGGGCATTTTTGCGAACGGCTTGAAAATGTGGAGGGAGATATTCCTTCCTCTCCCTGATCTGAAGGTCAGCACAGACTGAAAACAGGATAAGAGACAAAATCCCCCCTCCCCATTTTCAAGCAGTTTGCAAAAACGCCCCATTCTATGCTTTCAATCCTGCAATCCTGGATAATGTGAAGGATCGGAATGGGACATGTTTGCAAACCGTTTGAAAATGGGGAGGGGGAATTTGTCTCTTATCCTGTTTTCAGTCTGTGCTGACCTTCAAAACAGGGTGAGTGGCAGGAATATCCTCCTCCACATTTCAAGCCGTTTGCAAAAACGCCCCATTTCGAGCCTTCAGTGTGAATATGCAGATGAGAAGCCACCTCTCATAGGCATGAAAATCCATACACTTGGGACATTGGAAGAAGCCCCGCGAGGAGACGCTGCTGCCGAAGGAAATCTACCCCCACCCACCTGCAGATCGTCCTTTCAAAGAGGAATTTCAGTGGTTCCCCAAAGAAAGTCAAAGACAAAAGGCTCTTTTTGCACCATCGAGGAAGCCAGTCAAACAACTCAAATCCCGAGTACCTTGCGGGCTCATTCTAACATCCCCCACTCACAGCCTTTTGTTTAATAGCGATTCCTTTCCCCATGAACTAATTGTGAAGTGTACCAGGTGGGTAATTAGCGCACCTGTTTTTAAACCTGGGATGCCTTGTAAAGTTTAACACTCACTCATATGATACGCACACACACACATCAGTTTTCACCCGCAAGTGGTTTAAAATAAACAAGATACCACCAATAGCCACACACAAACGCACACACAGATAATAAAAACAAATTACAATTACTTACATTACAAATAAATTGAATTCCTCCCCCCTGCCCCCTCCCTCTGACCAGGGGTGGGTTTCTCGCCCCGTTCCAACCGGTGCACGCATGCGTACTAGCGTCTGCGTGACGCTCCAGCTGCTCCTGGACAATCGCGCAGGCGCTGTATGCGTCCTGCGCATGCATGGAAGCGCAGAACTCGTCAAAACCTGGTAAGGACCGCGGGCGGGCGCGCGCGCCCTTCGCCGTTCCCGGAAATTACTTACTTCCGGGTTCGGCGACCAACCGGTTCGCAGGGACCACCGCGAACCGGTTGAAACCCACCCCTGCCTCTGACCCACATACCTTCCAGCTGCTTCAAAAATGCAAGATTTGGTCCAGCCAGGGCCAGGCAGGCTAGGCTAGTTGCTGCTAGAGTCACCACGTGGATGACTCTGCTTAAATGTTTTAAAATAGGCTCTAAACAAAGTGCCCTCTGCAGGAGGAGGAGGGAGAATCACATGCCTCATTTGCATATAATTTTTTTTGCGTTTTAACCCTTGGTTGACTCTTAAAAGGCGAAAAATTCCTTATGCAAAGGAGGCCCATAGCTCTCTAGCCTCCTCCTACTAACTGCACTAAGGACACTCAGAGTCACTGTGACTTAGAGTCTGGGAGCAACTTTTCCTCAGGAGACTAGTGAGGCCCCGCCTCCCTTGCCTCTAGTGACTGCACGTCACTGATGCTGACACTGTAAACCGCTTTGAGAGGGCTGTAAAGCATTGTGAAGCGGTATATAAGTTTAAGTGCTATTACTAACCATGGCAAAATGGTTGTAAAACCAAATGTGACTCACTTAACAACTGTCTTACTCAGCAGCATAAATTCTGGTCTCAACTGTGTTCGTACCGTAAGTTGGGGGATACCTGTAATAGGGAAGCTTCCTTGGATACACAGAACTGCCACCTGTTTTGTGGTTCGGTAAGGCTGTAAGTCCAGTTACTGCTGTGATATACTTAAGATTAAAGCTTTAAGAAGCTGTTTTCTTAATTCTTAAATCTCAGAACCAAGTAAGAAAGAAAAGTCGCATCTTATTGTGGGTAGGAAACAGGACTGAAAATATTCACTCTGTAAGATTTTCCTATTATACAGAATGCATTCGTAGCCTTTGAAAAGCTACAGTTTATTCCGTAAACATAACTTTTGTATGGCAGATCTCAGCTTCCAACAAGGAAAAGAAGGTAAGGATTTCAGCAAAATTAAGGAAGTTAAGGATTAGAATTGTTAGGTGCATAGCACTCCATAAACTATTATACCAAAATAATGACATTTGGATTGGACACAATGTATATCAGTCAATTCTTATAACAGGCATTAATGGTGATACTCCTTGACTTTTCCTTTGAGTGCCAAGTTTATTAGCTCCAGGCAGTGGTTTCCTTAGCTATTTCTATCATGTGTTTTTTTTCCCCTTCTCTCCTTTAAATCCAAGCTAATATCATTTGGTGGGATAAGCTATCAAAACCAGCTGAGTCACCAAACAGATTCAGGAAAAAGAAATACAAGAGCCATAGGTGTTTGAGATCCATATGTCTCTGCTTACGAGGGAGGCAGACGTCAGGCGATGTAAAGTAAATGACACCTGATGCTTCCTGCCTTAGCCTTTCTCTCTAAAAACATGATTCTCTGCCCCAAATGTAAGTGGTCAGCAGGAAATGTAAATAAGCAGGCTACTACTTTAGTCATTTGAAAGACCCCAGCTGCGAATTTTGATACCTTCTCAATTCAAAAGGGTTTTCCATCTGGACCTCGTTTGCAACCGGTCTTCTACAGAGCCACCTCTTTCTTTTACAACAAGAAGACTGACTGCTGATTTCTCACATTGTGACTATTTTGGTGACGCTGATCTCTGTGTTGCAGTAACTTTGCGTGGTGGCTATAATCTGTGAGAAGTGCATAGGCCGTGGAGAACCCCAAGGGATTTCCATCCCTTTGCCAGTTGACTCAAAAATATATGATGCCTCTAAATGGAACATCACCATTCAGAAGTATTCTTGGTTTTCTACCTGACAATCAAACCATGAACATATTCTACAGGCCGTATCTCTGTGATATAACAGAAATACACAGTGAAACTCTATGAGCATTATAATGTAGGAAGTTAGCACCCACCTCTCTCCTAGAAGAATGAAATATTCTGGGAAATATTTAAAAGGCAGAATATTATATTCCCCTGGATGAGAAAAGGAGAAAAATGTTTTTAAAGAGAAAGCAGCTTCTTGCAGCTCCCTGCCCCCACTTCAGCTCCAGAGTGATGGGATTAAGGCATGGCCCTCAGGACATGATAGGATTAGCCCTCTACCCATCTCACCACATGGCACCTGGGAAGATTACATCATCCAGCAAGGCTCAACCAAGCTTGGGACTCAGGACAGCCTACAGAGTTGCCCCTAAATGGCCCCATGGGAGTCTGACAACCAATCAGAATACAAGCTCAAATTCAAAAGCCCAGAGAGGGTGTAGAGCTCAGGCACTCTCAGCATCTCTTCCTTTTTTCCCCCTTCACCCAACATCTTCAAGCCATGTGGTCCTTTCCGCCATTAAAATCTTCTTTCCCAGCAACTTCCAGGAATCCAGTGTCTTTTTCTCACTTGGAACTGAACCCAGATGAACATTCTTCCAACAATCAGTATTCTAAATATAGGTAGTCCTTGATTTACGAACATTTGTTGAGTGACTGAGGTTATATTGGAACTGAAAAAAGTAACTTAGGACTGTTTTTCACACTTACAACTGTTGCAGCATCCACATGGTCAGGTGATGAAAATTCTGGCACTTGGCAACCGATTCACATTTATGACGGTTTCAGTGTCCCAGAGTCATGTGATAGTCTTTTGTGATCTTTTGACAAGCAAAGTCAATGGGGAAGCCAGATTCACTTAACAACCGTGTAACTAACTTAACAACTGTAGTGGTTCACTTAACAACTGTGGCAAGAAAGGTTGTAAAATGGGGCAAAATTCATTTAACAACTGTCTCGCTTAGCAATAGAAAATCTTTTTTAAAATACCACCACCACTAACCCAAGATTTTACCTTTGACCGAATTTACATTTTGGTAAATAGAAAGAATCTAGATTGGATTTAGGGAATTACTGGTAGTATGAGGTTAATTTATAACACATCATATATGCTAGATGTTAACCTAGTCTTCCTACCATTTTCTAGAAAAATCAATTAAAATAAGAAAAGAGAACAAGAAGCAATGCATGGAAACTAATCAAGGAGAGAACCAACATAGAACTAAGGAGACATTTTCTGACAGTTGGAACAATCAATGGAATGACCTGCCTGGAGAGGTGGGTGAGATTTTTAAGAAAAGATTGGACAACCATTTGTCTGAAATGATATATGGGTTCCTGTTATTTCCACCCAGGGGGGAGTTGGACTACAAGACATCCATGGTCCCATCCAACTCTGTTATGCTGTTATTCTATTATTCTGTTACATACAGGGCGGGGCATAACCTTTTCCTAGGGGGTCACAGCAACACTTGTAATAACAACACAAATAATTCATACACCATTCGAAAGCCCATCAAAAACTGAGTTTATTGACACGATTTAATAGTCAGTATGACCACCATTAGCCCTTCGAACAGCATTCAAACGAGGTGGATAAGAACACAACAAATCTTCAAACAGTTCCGTTCGATTTTCCAGATTTTTCAACACAGTTTCCAAATTCATTCTCCCAAAGTTTCAACCGAATATTGATTTTGACCTTGCTCCTGAATCATCAGAGCTTCCACTTCATCCTTAATTATGGCCCCAATGTTCTCTGCCGGATTGAGATCTGGCGAATTTCCCGGCCAGACGTCATTGCCCCAAAATTCGACATTGTTTTCCTTTAACAATTGCTGAGTCGCATTTGCACGCATGCAAGGAGCTTTGTTCTTCCGAATCGAATTTTCCAGCCATTCTTAAAGCAAATTTAACATTTAATAGCTCATTCAATTCAGTTTTTTATGGGCTTTAAAATGAGGTGTCGCGGAAGTTGTAAACTGCTGTCGATCTTGCTGTGACCCCCTAGGAAAAGGTTATGCCCCGCCCTGTAGTTTGAAATCTCAATCCTCTTAACTTTGAAATGGATCTTGGCTCTATTAGTAGACATGACTGATTTCAATGAAGTCTAAATGTAAAAAATATAATCTGGATCCAAGTACATTACTTCCACAATTCAGTATGTAGGAAACAAAGAAATGAGAGAAACTGAAAATGGAACTCACCTCCACCACAAGCCTCAGAACATTCAGTGAAGCCTTCATATTCCCAATCATAAAGTTCATCAAAATCTTGTGAGCCCCTAAACAGGAGATCAGTCTCTTCACCAGTTTCTCCGTTGCATGGACCACCATAGCAAGCTCGTTCGGACACTGGTTTGGGCCCTTCACATTCATCAATGGGCAAATCAGCCACAGACTGAGAGAAGGATAGCAGCACCTGACACTTCACCAGCCGCACCTGGACACCCACTCCACAGGTCACACTGCAGGCAGACCAGTCCTCAGGAATAAACCTGTGAAGGTGAAACCATTGTGAGAGGAGAAAGACAGAACATAAGAGTGTCAGAGTTTGTTGCATTAATTCAAATCCAGAAGCACACACAGATAACTGATGCAGCAGGATTCATTAACTTCTTTATGTACATAAGAATAGATGAATATATGTACAATACCAACAGGTGGTTCTTCCAAGTAAACACAAGGCAGGAGAGTTACAGGGAAACACAAGCAGTTAGTTTATTCAAGCAGACAAACCCAGACAGACTGCTTCTTTACTTTTCAAAGCATCAGAGTGCGTAAGTTTCTATTTCAATTCTCTGCACAGACTCAGAAGGTTGCATGACCCGGCTCCGAGCCGTCTGGCATGGCTCTCAGTCACCAAATAGTTCCCATTGGCTGTCCCAGTTGCACAGCCTATTCATTGGCTGACCTTGTTCCCATGTCTCTGCCAGTCATGAATATTTTAACAAAGAGTAATCTAAGGGCTGCTCAGGCACACTTCAAATCATTCACTGCCCCCTCTCCTCAAGTGATGAAACTACAGAAATGTCTATGGAGATTCTGAGTCATCCAGGTCATGGTTGTCCCAAAGGCGATTTTTCAAGAAGCAACTGAACCTTTTGGGTTTTCTTTGAAGACATTTCAATTTTCATCCAAGAACCGCCTGAAGCTGAAGAAGAACCTTCTTGGATGAGAAGTGAAACATCTTCAATGAAAAACCAGAAAGTCCAGTTGCCTCATGAAAAAGCGCCTTTGGGACAACTACAGAAGTGCCCGTCCATGGATTCAGGGTCCACAGCTCATACTAAAATAAGAACACAATCTTTGTTGTAAAGTTTGCTTCTAAAGATGTTTCAGGGCCACCTATATTTTTATATTTGAGCATAGAAAGGCATCTTAAGGATACCTGCCCACACCAAAGGAGTCCAGCTGGGATGCATTAATACTTACCATTTTTTATAGTTAAATGTTCTTGGATGGAGATACAGTAAGTTCACATTTTAAAATGCTTTTGTGATAAGCAGAATTTTGAACTGTTTATCTGATTATCTAACTAACAGTATTTACCTCATCTATAAATGTCGGCAAGACAGCATAGAACAGAAATAACAAAACACATAACGATGATTCAATAAATTAAAAAACTGAAATATTAAACATGTGTAAAACAGCCTTGAAAGTCTACTACTCATATGATTTTAAAGGATTAGTTCTTCGTTTTGAGAACAGTGGTCCAAACATCTCGCCAAAAAGCTAAAGATCTGTTTATGGTTTTGTTCTATATACAACTACTTCAAATGAAAATTTTTATCTTTTAATAAATGTTAATACTATAAAAGTGTGCTTGATGCTTCAGTAATTTCGGCTACCATTCTATGTATTTGCTAACACATTGTTAACATGGATGGAACGCTTAGTGTTCACTGCTACCCATTTGCTCACAGTGAGAGAAAAACACACAGATGTTTATCCAGTAGGTGTGATCAATTGCATAAATTATACTCATTATTAATGAAGTCAAAGTGTACCATAATAATTCATAACTGAAATACAGGAAATAACATCGGGAAGTTTCTGTTTCCTGAACAGTTATTTTACATGTTGAATTATGAACCTAAAAAGGTAGGTTTATACCATATAATAATTTGTTTCAAAAGCATAGAGAGAATTTATGATGATCCTTTGATATTTCTGGGCCAGCCCTATGGGCCAGATTTAAACAACCCGCGGCTGGCTCCTGCCCACAGGCCTTGAGTTTGACACCCCTGATCTAAGGTCTCTTTTCTTTGTAATATTAAGTTTTGTTCAATTATTTCTTCCTTCAGAAAGAAATGACTTTTTTTAAACTTAAAAAAAACCCCAATGTGCTTTAAATTCAAATTCCATGTTGAAAAATATGGCTCCTCATAAAAAATCATCTCATGAATAAATAGTGTAATAGCCTCTGCTTTTTAAATAGATACTGTGAGAGTATCTATCTTAGTTTATAGGGAAAAGAAGCATTAACTTTTAAATTCTCGACAATAGACTGTAGAAGATGTTTAAAATTATGAGCAAAGAATGACAAGGAGGATGGAGAAGTCAAACACACACACCACAAATGGCTTTTGGTCCCAGGAGGCTTCAGGGAGGCCTGTTAGGCCCAAAAGGGGGTGAGAGGGTGTCACATGCACATGCACAGGAGGAGGGGGGCAGGGGTGTCACGTACACATGTGCAGGGCCAGGGCATGGGGGTGTCGTGCATGCATTGCATTATGGGCAAATTTATTTTATATTTCTGTAAATGCTGGAAGATCTAAATTGGTATATGGCAGGACCCAGTCAGGTAAGGTTTTAGGAGTTGCACTGCTTTTATGAGTTTAGAACTGTGCAATAAAAACTTTACATATAAACTAAAAACCGCTAGTAATCATTTTCCTTTCCAGTGATACGTTTGACGACTATTTAGGGTACAGATTTTTGAAAAATTAAAATGCAGTGAAAAATTAAATATTTCATGACAGCACACAAAGAAGGATGCAGTTTAAGATTAAATTGTCCCCTACTGTGCAGTTAAGTTACTGAAGATTTTTTTTTTTTGGCACCAATTTCCCATTTCCTAGCTGCACAATGAGGAGCTCTCAGCATCAGAATTATCTTCTTTGTAGTTAGACCATTTTATCATGTTCTTAAACAGGTTTGTTCAAACAGGTTATTCAGAAAGTTTAGCTTGATATTTTTTTAGAGCCAGGATGAAGGAAAGAGGCTACCCTAACATCATAAAGGGAGACTAAAATTTCTGGTTTCTAACTGACTGTGACAAGTTGGATAAGCATACAGTATTCCTGGAGATATGACAAGACAATGTTTCCCTTCCTACAAAGGGATGGGACTCCAGCTGGCATCTGTTGCTGCCAGATGTTGCTTGTCTGCAGCTCCGATCATGGGAGACTGAGATTGGGGCTGGTCAGAATCAGAAACCAACATCTAAAGCACCCAAGGTACCCTGGTAACTTCAGTAACAGAATGTCTGCATTTATTTCCAGCATGCAGAGCTAACTTATTCTGCACGTTCTCCGGCTGAAATAAGGGTAGGATTCAAATAATCCTTTTTCCAATGTAAGCAATATGGTCTCTATTTGACATATGTTGACAGTGCTGAATTCCCATTGCATGTTGAAGGGTAATTAGTTTGCTAAATACAGAATTAGAAAAACAGTTTAATAATGGAGAAGAAGTGGCAAGAACTCATAAACCAGACTGCCAAATGAAAATAAATATAGATTCAATTATCTATCCGGAACCTCTGTTATAAATGAAGGCACATAGGAAATATACAAAAGAAAGAATAACTTGAACTTAATATTTATACCCTTACTTATAAAAATATGCATGCATAATTATTCTGCTGAGGAGTACTTTGGCCCACTTTCATAACAACTTGAGGTTTTATGCCTGCCATGCCAGCTTTTTGGTGTCAGAGTTACTTTTGATGACATGAAAATATTTCTCTTGTTTCAAAGATGCCATGAATCTATTTTTCAAAGGAACTGTAACTTCTTATTACTGCAGCATGAATTTCTTAAAGCTAAAGAAAGTTCACATTTGCACTTGTTTAATTCTAGTAGATATAGACCAGCAGGAGAACTAGGTATGCATATTTCATGATTCCTGGCGTCCTGCGTAGGAGGAAATTGACCATTTTATGTGAGCGGCATGTTCAGGTAGTCCTCGACCTACTACCACAATTGAGCCCAACATTTCAGTTGCTAAGTGAAACATTTGTTAAGTGAGCTTGCCCCATTTTACAACCTTTCTTTTCACAGTTATTAAGTGAATGACTGCAGTTGTTAAATTAGTAACACGGTTGTGAAGTGAACCTGGCTTCCCCCTTGACTTTGCTTGTCAGAAGGTCACAAAAGGGGATCACAGGACCCCAGGACACTTCGACTATCATAAATACGAATCAGTTGCCAAGCATCTGAATTTCGATCACCTGACCATGGGTATACTGAAACGGTCGTAAGTGTGAAAAACAATCATAAGTCACTTTTTCAGTGCCGTTGTAATTTGAATGGTCACTAAATAGACTGTTGTTAAGTGGAGGACTATCTGTGCTTCAGAGGCCTAGTTTATCTTTCAGTCTTCAGCAATGAAGGCAGACTAATAAAGGATACCTTTATAGTCAGTGGCAATGCATGGCTTAGCCAGGATTATGATGTGGGATTCTATTTTTAATGGTTGCTGAAGCATTTGCCTTTCTTTACGTTGCTCCAATCCAGTGGATAAACTTACTCGTATTGATAGATCATGTACCTTGGTTTTAATTTACATGAAAGCCGGAACATGATCAGTGAAGTAAAGGCAAGGATAGAGAAAGCTTGAACAGCATTCTTTAAATGAAAAGGGTCTTTTCCTGTCACGACATAAGCCTAAATTAGACTTGTCAGCTATTACATCTTTTCTATCCTGCTCTACGGAGTAGAGAGTTGGTCTCTGACAAAAAACCACTTGAAGAATCTAGAAGCATTTGAAATGTGGATTTATAGACGGCTGTTACGCATAAGCTGGGTTGACAAAATCACAAATGAGGAGGTGATAAGCCACCTGGGAAAGCCAAGGGAAACCATCAAAGCCATTAAAAAGCTAAAGTTAGGATATTTTGGACATGTGATGCGACACCCGGAAAAATATGGCATCCTTCACTTAATTGTCCAGGGAAAGACTGAAGGCAAACAAGGTCCAGGCGAAGAAGAACATCATGGTTTCAAAACATAAGGGACTGGTTTGGACAAAACTCAGCAGCACTTTTTCACGTGGCTGTTGACAAAAATAGGATTGTCAACATGATCACCTATGTCCGATGATGGATATGGCACAAGAAGAAGAAAGTATTGATAGATGAATAGCAGTCATTTAGCTTAACTTAAGCATAGCAATATTTTAATGTGAGGTCCTTGATGATGTTTCCTAGTTTGGTAATGAAATGTCTGCAAGAAAGCTCGGTGAGCACCAAGGACCCCACAGTTCAACCCTGAGCTACAAATATTCTCTTCCATTATTATTTTACTATGATGCCCTGCCAAAATGGAGAAGATGCCTCACCCTTTGTCATCTCAAGCTACCCCAGATAAGAAAGAAAGAAGGCTGGATGCCTTTATGCACTCTACTAAAATCCTGAACAGATAGATGGGCGATATTTCCTTCTTTAGGTTCTCAGATTGAGCTATATTGATCCCTGATGTAATGCTATCTCAAAATAAAGAAATAACAAGCTCTGAATAGCAAGGAAGATCTTCCATTGGGACATCTGGGCCAAATAAAGAATACCTTAAATTGGTTGATTTATAATGCTTGCTTTAAAGACTTTAAAGGAATGGTTTAAAAAGTTGGACATTAAGGTTCCTTTGTGCTGAAGTTGTAGAAATGAAAAAGTTCTTCAACATAAATTATTTGGTTCTTCCAGCAACAGCTTTGCTTTCAAATTATTCCATTTATTCATAGAATTTCAGAAAGATATGTAATAATTAAAGATATACATGTTATGTTTTATATTCCTAATACATAAAATTTTATCATTTTATAAAGAGCTTGGGCTCTTACAAGCTTGGGACTCAGTAAAGAAGATAATATTACATAATGGAATGGAATAAAAGTTACTCTACTGATAATAAGGAATGGTTTCTGGAGAAGTGTGTTATCCATTTTTTAAAATAATTTTTTTAAAATATTCACTGAGTGGTGGCTCAGTGGCTAAGACGCTGAGCTTGTCGATCAGAAAGATTGGCAGTTTGGCGGTTTGAATCCCTAGTGCCATGTAACGGAGTGAGCTCCCGTTACTTGTCCCAGCTTCTACCAACCTAGCAGTTTGAAAGCATGTAAAAATGCAAGTAGAAAAAATAGGGACCACCTTTGATGGGAAGGCATTCCATGTGCCTTTGACATTTAGTCATGCCAGCCACATGATGTCTTCGGACAGCACTGACTCTTTGGCTTTAAAACGGAGGTGAGCACCGCCCCCAAGATTCAGGAGAGACTAGCACATGTATGTGGGGGAACATTTATCTTTACTTTTACTAAAATGATGAAGCAGTATATTTCTAATATAGACCCATGGGGGGTCTATATTTAAAGATCTCACCTCCTCTCCATTGTATATCCCTCCCATCTTAGCTATTTGTCTGCTCATTTTACATTTATTGTTCTACTGTTTTAATCTTTATAATATTGTTTCATCAAATTGCAAGCCACCCAGAGTTGCACGACAGTGAGATGAGCAGTATGTAAATTTAATAAATAAATAAATGCTAAGTTTAATAACTGAGTGAATTCTATTTTGATAATAAATGCATTGTTATGTGGATCTTTCCCCCTTCCTTCTTTAACCCTTCACATTTAATTATGTTTATTTAATCACTATCAATGTTTATAGATTCTTTTCTCATTGGATAACCATTACTGTCTTTTTTCTGCTATTAAGTAGTTTTTTGTATTCCACTTTTTAAAAGTAATTTTAAAAACAGTCAAGACAGCAGCTGCAAGTACAAGAATAAAGTACTGTTCCATTTTGCAGGCATCACAGGGGTGGAGTAGAGTGGGGCAGTGGCCTGGAGGTGGAACTCTCACCTCACAATCAGGAGGCTGTGAGTTCGATCCTAGGTAGAGGCACATATTTTTCTCTCTGGGCACATTGAAAATATATCCACTGAACAAAACTTCACACTCCTGACAGGAGGATCACCCAACCATCAAAACTCTCTCTCTGCTAGCTCTATTTAGTTGCTTAGACTCCACCCCGCAAGGGATTATGGGGTCATTAAATGAAGATGATGACAGGAATTATTAAAAGGGGGGTGGCTTTGACTCTACTGGTATGGCCGCCATCTTGATTTTCTGACATCCTTTCAGACATTCCAACAAAGGGGCACTATCATGAGCTCTATGGTCTATCCTTTGCCTCTAGATATCTCTGTATCTGTGCCAGAAAAGAAAATATGCTGGGCAGGAAATTTAAGATGCCATGGAATATAATTTCAAAGTTAGAGGATTTTCCTTAGCATGCAAGGTATCAGCCAGACATGACTTTTGTGAAACTGCAGTCAATGAATATGCAGGTCATGCAAGTGACTGCACATCTCCAAAAGCATGATCCATGTAGTACAAGTCATTATGCTGTAGAAAAGATTTTAAAAATGAAATGGTTTATACATCTGTATTTGACAGTTGGTAAAAAAAAGCAGCCTTTTTTTTGTGTGCTAAATATAGAAAAAGATTCTCAAGACTCAGTGTGACTGTGGTGATATAACACATGCTACGATTATGTACTTGTGTCACAGCATCTGATACGAGTATATAAGTTGTGGTATTTGCATGATGACATCATTACATATGTATTGGCATTTCCCCTCTTTTCCTGATCCCTTGGATGCCCGTGGCAAAACATGCTTTGAAGATGGAAAGGGGGGTGACTGAAGATCTTCTTCACTGGTAGTATATAGAGATTGGACAACTATTTTAAAACAGATGATAGAGTGGTTTGATAGAATTTGGGAAAAGGTAACCTCCAAGTTCTTAAGTAAAACAAGAAAAACAACAACTATGATATTATGGATTCTCTGATCTCAATTTCCATCACATTTATTTATCTGTCACCTTTAGTATTTCTATAAATAATTTCAAGGTGGCAAACATACCTACTCCTCCTCCGTCCTTTTATTTTCCCCACTATAACAAGCCTATAATGTAAATTGGGCTGAAAGGGGGGAATGGGCCAAGATCACCCAGCCAGCATTCATATCTAAGATAGGACAAGAATTCACAATTTCCTGCATCTTAACCACTACGCCAACTAAACCACACATATTTTATGTGATAAATTTTTTGTGAAATATCACATATATTCTAACCATTTCCAAATGAAGTCTCCCTCACATTTTGTATCACTCCAGGTGCACCATACAGGAAATCCTCAATTTGTTTAATGACGGTTTAACATTACAACGGTTGAAAAACAATGACTTACGACCTACCCTCAAGGTTACATCAACCCTGCACTCTCAAGTCTGTGATTTGGGCACTTGGCAAGCAGCTTGTATGTATAACGGTTCAGGCATCCTGTGGACATGGGATCATGTCCCAGATCCCATGGCACACTTCCCAGATGGCTTCCAACAATCAAAGTCAATGGGGAAGCTGGCAAGGAAGATTGCAAATCGCGATCATCTGGTGTCTTGCTTAATGATCAGGGTGATTCGCTTACCAATCATAACAAACAAGTCTAAAATCAGCTGTGCCACTTAGCAACAAATTTTCTGATCCCAATTGTGGTTGGAAGTTGAGGACTAATTGTATTTCTTCTAATAGTTTTTTCTTTCTTTTTCTGACATATTCACACACCACTTCACTTATGCAGTGAGTTTTCTGTTGTATACAACCTTCTCGATGCTGTGCACTTCTTTGAAGTCAATTCAAGAGCAGAATAAGGATATGTTTATGAACATCAGAAGATTCTCTTACCAAAATAATTGTTTATGGAAACTAGAAGGGGAAAAATTCTTTTAATTTTAGAGAGCCTAGTGACACACTTCAACTACATATGGGGAGGGGGGGGAGTTTTCCAATATTCCAAGGAAAGAAATTCTGAAATTGTTTCCTAGTATAGTAATGGAAGACACAGCCTCATTGGTTTTAAAACTGCTCCAGACAGATTTATGAGTTGTATTATCAGATGCTTTTAACTCTGATGGCTCAGTTGTGACCTGTAATAGTCAGGAAAAAACCTTTCTTCTGCAACTTCTCTCATCCTCACTTTCTGAAAAATCTCAGAGTTGTCCAAAGCAGGGATGAGACTCTGAACAACAGGAACTCTCACACAAGGTGACTTTTGCCAGACTAATGGAAATTTCTCCTGGAAAGGCTTAACCGATTGACTCCCTTTGGTCTACCTCTCCATCTTATTGTAACCATATGGAGACAAAGTTATAGGGATTAGATTCATCATGACTCACAACACTGTATGTGTGTGACGTGTGTATGTGTGTGCAAGTAATGCTATTTCAACAAAGCATTATTATAAAATGAGCAAATAAAGAAATGCTTTTTTAGTCATGGCAAACTCACTGGGTCACAACAGAGAAATGAAATGCTC
The DNA here is from genome assembly GCF_051295495.1 of Thamnophis sirtalis. Lineage (NCBI taxonomy): Eukaryota > Metazoa > Chordata > Lepidosauria > Squamata > Natricidae > Thamnophis > Thamnophis sirtalis. The sequence goes on along the minus strand of NW_028261385.1, from coordinate 80,274,354 downwards.
TGGTATTTATGGTATATCAAGTTGTGTAGAAAAAAGAATAAGGTTTTTTTTAATAGGTATCTTTGGAAATAACTTGTTTTGGCATGAGTGGAAATGTAGCAATGGTGCAGTAAAAGATCAAGCACACATGAAAGATTTAGCAGGGGATGTGTGCATAAACACTAAGCAGCATAATATACAGAGATATATTCCAGATCTAAAATGTCATCATTTTGCAAAGTGAAATGTAGTGTTCTGATTATCCCAAATATCTTCTTCTAGAAGAAAATGAAAAGCGAATCAAATCCATATGTACATATGAGTTGAAAGGTAGAAACTGATCCTAAAAAATACATTCAATAGTCACTCCTATCTGCTTGCAATCCTGTGCTTTTGATTTTTTTGGTGAGTTGCTCCTTAAAGAATTGAAGACAATTTGCTACCTTTATGGTCTTGCAACACTATCAAAAATACCATGAAAAGAAGACCTTGCAAAAGTTATTAAACTTTTTTTCCAGGAAAAAATGTCTTTTCCCCTTAGTCCCCCCCCCTTTGAAATCAAATCTAGTTGTCCTAATTTCACCTAGCATATCAATAGATATTTACTTTCCTGAACTCTATCCTAGACTTTTTTTTCCCACTTGTCCTTTCGAGTCAGTAATCTTTGGGTTGGTCTTTGTTTTTGGCCTTGAGAGATGGAAACATTCCCTCCATGTTTACATAATGGTTCTGTCTGACCTGAGATTCCCACTTGGCTAAATTACTGTAAGCCCTTGAACTCACACTTTCCCCAAATTTCCCTTCTTATACTTGTTATGGTGCCATTTTGCTATATTAAGCATTGAGACTTTCAGCTGAACGTTGGAAACAAAAGAATGATGGCTATCTGGTGAATATCTATATGAGTTCAGAGAAAGCCACAATGCAATTCTTGAATTTTTTTAACTGTATGCTTGAAAATAAAATTCCTCATGCCTAAATGTAACATCTAAATCAGCTATTCGTAGGCCACAAAGAGATTTTTTTGTAGTATCAAGTTGAATTGCATGAATGATTTTAATCTAACATGAAATTTAAAGCATATGGGCACATGGAAAGTTTGTACTGTACTGAGGGGTCTTTGGTGCTCTCTCAGCTTGGTTGTTTCCTTGCAGAAGTTTCCTTTCCCAAAATAGGTAACATCATCAGTGTTATCTAGTTTGGGCAATGAAATGTCTGCAAGTAAAGCTCAGAGAGCACCAAGGACCCCTCATTTCAACCCTGAGCTACAAATATTCTTCTTTATTTGTACTGTACTATTCAAGCAACTAAATCAAAATAAGACATCAACATTTAGGAGAAGTACATTAATTATAAATGAAAAAAGTTGCTACAAGAGTAAAGACCCCTAAAGACCATACTTCCATGAATTAACCATAAAGTCCCAAAACTATACCATATTGATTGTGATTTAATTCTTCATAGACAGCATACATCGGCAAATGCAATACAATTCAGTGTTTTGAAATCCATAAAAAATATCTCAGCTCTACGCAGATTTAAGTCTATTTCACATTGTAATTCCAACATCATATATAATTGTAATGTGCTGCTTGGATCCTCAAGTGTAATGATTTCAGTAGATAATGTTTTAAAACTTACGTTGGTTCTTCAGAAACTGCCATTCCCTCTTCCAACTCCTGTGCTTGCTTATACCATGGCAATTTAGCTTCAATAGGAAGTTTTTCTAGAAAAACAATTATAGGGAAATAGGAAACATGTAAAAATAATGTAGTTTGAAAAATATAATCCTCTTTTGTAACTTATATAAAGAGGAATTACTTTGCTTTTTATTCCATGTTTACTAAGTATCTGCCAATCCAATCGTTAGTGCACCTAGACAATGCTTACACAGTATAAAGCTTCCTGAAATGTTATTTCACACAATCAGACTAAATTTAATAAGATGAGATATGAATGAGCCTTCTGGCTATGCATACTGCTTTTTGCTCTGCTTCTATGAGAAAGAGAGGAAAACGAGTACTTCTTCAATTAACTGTAGTTTCCTATTTCATCTAAATCAGAAAAGCATGGTTAATAATTTTAGAAAAAGTCAAGATGTTAAACCAACTTCAAAACATAGGCAAATTTTAGTTAATGGTAGATTTCCTGCTGCAAAAGATAGACACCCATGCTTAATTCAAAACTGCCGGGATTGTGTAAAAAGGAAAAGCATGGAGGGGTTGCCTATGAGCCAAAATATATCTTCCTATCTTGGTTTATTCTGTTTGACACAGTTCTGTCAAAGACATGTATAAGCTTCGCACTGCCCATACATTTTCCAGTGTGAAAGATGAGGGTTTTTTCTTTCTTTTCATATTTGTCCAATACTATGGAAACCTCCAGAATGGAGAAGATGATTATTATTACTGATAGGAAGTATTGTACACAAGAGTACTTTTCTTTGAAGCGTACAGAGTGATTCCAAGTTAGTAGGCCTATGCAGTTCAGCACTGCTTGGCCCAAAGTGGGTGGGGGGGGAGGGGCAATAGTTCTTACAGTCCATAAAAAGGTCCTGCTATTTTCCACTTTGACAGCTTATTATGACATAGAAGAAAATGCAGATGTGATGAATGATGGTTCAATAAAGAGAAAACTAAAATAGTTTGGTGATGTCCTTCTACTCAGAGTTTATCAGTTCATCAACATTGTGGATTCAAAGTGAGCTGAATAGTTTTACTGTCATTTTTGAGATAAAGCAGCTCCATTCTCTATCTTTCCCCTCCAAGATCAGTATCAGAGAAACACATTAAAAACATTTGATAAAATATTCAGTTGAGGAGCCAAATTATGTTCTCATGGGAACGGAAATCTGTATTAAACTATGGAGCGGCACTGGCCCTTTAGTGTGACTATCCATAGCAAATTGATAGTCACACTCTTAAAGCAATATGAAATCATCTGAATACAGGGGGCTAATGGTTTCTTGTAGTATTTGTAAAAGCCATATGAATAACATGCTGTAAATATTTTATTATAAACTTTTGTTTTTTCCTTTGACATTACCAAAGAATCTTTCATTTAAGCTATTCAAACAATAACTTCCCTAGCAAGATTGACTTAAGGGTTAAGTGTAGCTGAACTAGTTTATTAGAGCACTCAATACGTTTATTAAAGGGCTCAATACAATAAATTCAATTGACATTGAATAATGTATCTTTAATATTAAAATTTGAGCTTTAGAGACTATGCAGAACATGATATGTATCCAGAAACACTTCTGAATTTTCCTTGCTATCATATTGCACGTCCCCTTTAAATCTGCCATGAAGCGTCTTTCAAAGTGAAATTAAATATACGATTAAAAAAAATAGTCTGAAGTAAAAACCATCAACTTTAGACTTACATGAAGGCATACTTCTCTTTAGTGCAGGATCAGGGCCCTGAATTTAGTTGAAGGGCTAGACCCACACTTCACTGAACAAAATAAACTGAGACCACTCTGTTACATCACTTAAGCCTGCGTGTACATGGAAAAGGACACAGGCAGCTACAGTTTCCTAAATTCTTGTCTATATAGAAGAACATGGAGGATAGGTGCTAGGCAAATTGGTTTGACCTGGCTCTGTAAAGCAAGATTCCTATTAGGAAATAGAGGAGTAACATGCTTCTTGCATGGCTTATATTTCTCTTTTGAGGGAGAAAGACGGAGTGTTCTAAGAGCATTTATTAGGCCCAGCTGAGCAATGGAGATGGTGGAATTAGAGGAGAGATGGGATTCTGGGTGAGGCAGAGAATTCTTGCTTGATTGGACTAGTCAGTCTTTAAGGCCTTCTCTATCCTTTAAGGCCTGTCAAAGCTTCTCTATCCTTGCTTTACCCGCCATGCAGGGGGTCTGAAACTGACATCCCCAGCTCCGTGAATGGGAAAAACGTCATGAAATGTCACATGACAGCAACGTGACGCAGCGAGTTTGACATCTGTGCTTTAGTGTTTGAATTGAGGTGACTGAGCAAAAAATGTAATAAATAAATATATTTGCATATTTTATATCCTGGATAAATCTTTTGTAGAAATCTACATTTGCACTATGGAAGTAGCCAAGCTATTTATTGTTATGTATGAGGTCTCTTTCCCAACTTACCCAACAAAGAATTGAACATTAGAAAAAGAAAAAGAAAAGCCTATTCAATTCTGGGTAAGTGGCTGTCCAGTCTCTTCTTCAAAACCTCCAGTGATGGAGCACCCAAAACTCCCGGAGGCAAACTATTCCACTGATTAATTGTTCCCCCAGTCAGGAAATTTCTCCCTAGTTTTAGGTTGGATCTCTCTTTAATGATCTTCCACCCATTACTTTTTGTCTTGCCCTCAGGTGCTTTGGGAGAATAGGCTGATTCCCTTTTCTCTCTGACAGCAACTCTAGTATTCATATCACCCCTAGTCCTTGCCTTCGTTAGAGAAGATTCGACCTGTAATTGAACAAACCTACCACAGGTTCCCTACAGAAGCAGAGAGGTAGCCCTAGATCAGAGAGAGAGTAGGTGCGGCCAGAGTGGGCATGGCCAGCTCAGTGTCACTCGTGTCGGGGGTGCCTGTGGTGACCTGAGCGCTCTGCCAGAGAAAATGTGCTCCCAAGCTCCATTTTCACTGGCAGAGGCACTGCGGGCCAGTCCTTCGCTATTTTCAGGGCAGCCCCATGGACCAGATCTAAGCACCCTGCGGGCTTGAGTTTGACACCCATATCCTAGATTGAAATGTCTTTGAATATTAGTAGCTCGAATCGGTAATTATGTTGTTGGTTTGAGCTCTTCCAGATCCTCCATGTTGTTTGAGAGGAATATTCTTGATTTCCATTGCAGATAGAACACAAATAAACCAGTGCTGACATTCTATACTGTTCTCTCTTGTGATCCCACTAAAAGATGCAGTCACTTTAGGTGTTGTAGAAAAGTGCTACGTTTGCATTCCCATGTGCTCCAAAGCACTTTTGGGAGATAGAAATTGAAGTCTCAACAACCTATACTGCTTACTAGTCAGTGTCTATGAAAAAAACTGTAAAAAGCTGACCAAGCCTCTGTTAGGTACTACTGTCAGTCTTATTTACATTTTTAAATTTGTAAATAAAGCTAAATTGTTTGTTAAATAAAGGATGCAAGAAACAATTTATCTCACTACTTCCCTCCCCATTGAATTATAAAAAAGATGTCTTGCAGAGACTATTTTCCATTGTATTTTGTCCTTTTTAAACACTTTATTTGTTATTAAATCTCAGAGTTCCAGGCAACTTTACTTGTTTATAGACTTTACTAATTTACAGAATGCTATATTATTTACATTTTACTCAACGAGTGCATTAATGAAGAATTATCACCAGTACAGCACTTCCAAGCCAAATAGAACAACTGGGAGGGGGGGGGGGGAAGCTGCATTGTTAACTGCAAAGATGGATCCTGCTCTTTAAATAATCATAATCTGTAGTTTTCTCATTACACAGCACTATAATGAGGTATTTATGCTACCATTAATTCCTGAAAGGTATTTATCATGGGAACCTATTTTCTCTTTAGTAGCACTTGGCAAAAATTAACAATTTACTTGCAGAACAAAATAGTGGCTAACGGATCAATAATCCTCAGCCAAAGATTGGTACGCTAGTTTAGGAAGGAAGTGAATACTAGAGCCTGAATTCAATTTTGGGACTATTATAAGTTAAACCCTTGATCAGTGGATCCACATCTGCTCAAGAGTAATTTGTCCCTAATTTTATTACCAAAATATATTAGCCCTCTTACTTCCTTTGTGGTAATAGCATTTTCTTTTCCTCTGCCTTTGTTCCATCCATAAAGATACCATATTACAGACAAGTAGAGCTTAAGAGTGATTACATAGGCTTAGAGTCCCTGCCAGGAAATCTGTTTTTGTCAAAGCATGACAATCAGTATTGGCTCCTTAAAAGAAGCCTTAGGCATTAGCTCTCAGCTACACAACCCAAAAGTGCAATCATCTTCCCACTGGGGGAAAATGCACTTATTTTCAATAACTGCTTGCCTGGATTAGGCTGCTTGTTAATTTACCTTTTGGCTTGTAGCACGGAGTAGGGACAATGCATTCCTCTTTGATGTGCGGTTTTGTTTTAGGACTGCAGCCACCGGTATGCATCCCTCGGTGATCAATGCACAGAACTACTCGATACCTCAAACCCTGGCCGCATGTCACTGTGCACTGAAAGGAAAGCCATAATCAATTATTTCTATTAATAACCATGAATAGGTTTGCTGCTCCACCCCTTAACTGGCCACGTGAAAGAGAAACAGAACCTGAATGGTATCATGGACTGTCCAAATATTTGGTTAGGGTTAGGGTTAGGGCTCAGATACTCTGAGGTGCCTATACCTACAAAGATCAGAATTGTGTGGACAACAGTTGTCCATGGAACATTGCAGAGAAACAAATGTTGGTCTTTGAAGAAGCACACCAGAAAAAGCAATAGCAATAGCAGATTTTTATATACCGCTTCATAGGGCTTTCAGCCCTCTCTAAGCGGTTTACAGAGTCAGCATATTGCCCCCAACAACAATCCGGGTCCTCATTTTACCCACCTCGGAAGGATGGAAGGCTGAGTCAACCCTGAGCCGGTGAGATTTGAACCGCTGAACTGCTGATCTAGCAGTCAGCTGAAGTGGCCTGCAGTACTGCACTCTACCCACTGCGCCATCTCGGCACTGATGCTTTTAAACTTTGGTACTGAAGAAGAGTCAAGAATATCATGCATGGCTGAAAACAAACAAATGAATCACAGAGTTCTCACAAATGGCCAGGATCAAATTATGATATTTTGACATATTAGGAGAAACCCAAGAATACTATAATCCTGGGAAAGAAAGAAGAGAAGAGGCGATCAACCAACAATGATGAGTTGATTGAGTTGATTACAGCAGCAATGGGTACACCATTGGAAGATCTGAAAGACCAAGCTGGGGACAAATCATCCTGTAGACAGCCTGTCTGAGTGGCTGTTATCAGCTGACATCATTGGTAGGCACATAATCAACCAATTAAGCATGCATAGTTCTGCAAGAAATTATTATTAGAAATATTCCTGGTTATTAAATTCTACTTAATCCTACTCTATATTTGTTGGATTGTGTGCTTTAAAAAAACCCTAAATGTCTATTGGTAATTTATTAATTATCATTTAAATTTCTAGTTATTCACATTAAGGGATTCCATCTGAAATTTATTGTACACTATGGCTTAATAAATCGACCCTCTTATCCTATAATTTTGAGAAACAATAATTTATTCAGAATGGTCCATGATCATACTTTGGCATAACATTAAAACCAAATAAAAATGGAGACAAATATTTATTTGTCATATTAAAGAATTAGAATATGTCTGAATTATACATAGGTAAAAGGATATTATTAAAATAAAACATTACATTTTTATCAAAATTATTTTATTATCAGTAAAATTGGAAATTTAAATAATCAGGGATCATTATAAGTATTATATTATTTGGCCTCACTACTATATTTAGTCATTTAGCATTATATATCATAACTGAGATACTGATCATCCAGTATCTCTAGTTTCTGATCAAAGAGCAGAACATTATAAATGATAAAATCACTTCATTAGTGAACTTTCATGATTTATAATTCAGCTACTTTAGTTTTATTATTATTATTTTATTACTTTTAAAGATTACAATTCTATATTTCCCTCTTGAAAGCATTTCTAAATAGTATCCAATTTTTTTTATTTTTTCTTTAGTTTTTATCTTCCCAATTTGCTCAACCTTCAGAGGGAAGACAAGGCCCTGACAATACAGGGAAGTGCCCTCCATTCTATTGTAGTCTCCACTGACTTCACAGTTCACACAAAATCAAGACCTACTTGTTAGGAATATAATTCTAACGGTTGGGTTGGCAATATATAAACCATATATTTATTTATAGCAATGCTGTACCTGTTTCTTTAAATCATACTGTAAAATGTGATTGGTTGCTGTTTCCCTCAATCGGCCATAAGAGGGAGCCAGAACGACAGTTAGCTCTCTGTTTCGTTAGATGCTGGGCTGATCTGATCTGAGTGTTTTTGGGAAGCTGGCTGTTAGAAAGTGCCGTGAGCTATTGTAAGTTTTGCAACTGTTAGCAAACTTTGTGTTCGGACTGATTATATGGATACTGGACTATGTTATTTGGATTATCCCTTAACTGAGTAAAAGCCTATTTAAACTGCAGTGTCTCTGTCAGTGATGTGCGGTGAGGGTTACCGTTGGTGAGGCAAGAGCGCAGCAGCGGCGAGAAGCAGCGTCCCCGCCGCTGTGTCCGACAGGCATCTTGTGTTTATGGCGGACATAAACGTGAGATGCCTGTCAGACACAGCGGCGGGGGTGTTGCTTCTCACTGCTGCCGCGCTCTGCTGCCTTGCCCCCCGTCTCCTCCGATGAACAATCCTGCTGCCCCGGCCTGCAGCCAGCCCAGCACCAAGCGGGGAGGACGAGGAGGAGGACGAGGAGGACGAGGAGGAGAAGAGCGGTGAGTACTTGTGTTGGCCGGCCGGCCGGCCAGGCAAGGAGCAGGTTGGGCGAGGGGTGGGCTGGCTCCATCCAAGCTGCTTTTTGCCGCCGTCGCGCTCCACCGCCTTGCTCCCCCTGCCTCCTCCGACGAACAATCCTCCGCTTTCTTCAGCTCGGACGGTGCCGGGACACCCAAGCTGCTGTCGGCAGTGGCGGGAGCCATCTGAGTGGCCATGATCCCCCTCTCCAGCCAGCCAGCCCTCCCACCCCCCCGCCCGACCTGCTCCCCGCCTGGCCGGCCAGCCGGCACAAGGACTCACCGCTCTCCTCCTCCTCCTCCCCGCTCGGTGCTGGGCTGGCTGCAGGCCGGGGCAGCGGGAATGTCGGCGCTTGGCGGCTCCCGCGATGCAAAGTGCCCAGCGGGGCACTTTGCATCGCGGGAGTCGCCAAGACCCGGGTCTGCAGCAAAGACACCAAGCCACCCACTAGAAAATGCTGGGCAGAGAAGAAATTGCTGCTGAAGAAACGGCAGCTGGCGGCCCAGAGCAACCTCTCCAGAATCACCCTCGATGGAAACTGCTAGATTGTGCAGTCGCTCAAGTGCCCTTGCACAGGCATGATTTGCTGCTCCCAGATCAGGAGGCGGGAGAATCAGTGCCTCCTTTGCATACAAATTGTTTTGCTTTTTAACCCTTTCTTAACTTTTAAAAGGCGAAAAATTCCTTATGCAAAGGAGGACCCGAGTTCTCTGGCCTCCTCCTATAGGTAACACTGAGCAGACACCAAGCCACTGTGACTTGGAATCTGGTAGCAACTACCCTGGCTTTAATTATTTTTTAAAAATTCTTTCCTCAGGAGACTGGTGAGGCCCCTTCTCCCCTGCCTCTAGTGACTGCACGTCCCTGGTCTCTGTATACTGGTTTGTGTGTTCTCCAACACAACTCTCACAATGCTTCGCTGAACGTACTCGCTCTTCCAATGGGGAGCTTACCTAACACTACCCACATCTTTTTCACTATCAACATTCAGGTCTCGTGTTCTATACTGTATCTCTGCTCTCCATTATATCTTCATTTCCCCCCTAAAAGTAGCATAACAACTTTCTGCATGGTGTTTTGCCTCAGTATCCCTTCTACAAAGAATCAGTTTCATATTTAAATTATTAAAAGGTTTGACCGTGTCTACAAACTTCCCCTGCATAGCCTTTAATTAAACTAGATCTTTTTCCCCCCATTGCTGTACTTATATATGGATACCAATGCGGAAAGGATTGTAAGTATTTTCATAATGCAGACATTTTAATTACTTTATTTCAGTTACTGTAAATATAAAGTTCAATAATGAAAAGAACGTAATTACCGGAGACCATTCCTGAGCCAGCCACTTAGGACAATCAAAAATATTGCAAGGCTGAACAATGGGCATCCTGGGAGTGTACATGCACTTCCACTCCTCCACAGAGCTGACCAATCCCTGGATGTCTTCTTCCACACAAGAGACCGTGCGGCTTTGAATGCCTCCTCCGCAGGAAGAAGAGCAGGCAGTCCACGGGGTGCTTTCCCACCTTCAAAACAACATAACAGTTGAGAAGAAAGGCAACCATATCTGGTCTGTGTAACTGCAAGTACTTTAGACTACAGTCGCATTTCCCTAGTAGAAGGAGCAAAGCCCTGCCCTACAGGGGTGGGTTCTGGCAGTCACTACTGCCGGTTCAGTTGTGTGCGCTTTGCGCGTGTGCATGCACTTAATTCATGCTGTGTGCATATGTGCAATGCAACAAAAATGCTTCTGCACATGTGCAAAAGCAAAAAACAAGATGGCGGTGCCTACAGCGCCGGCGGGAGAACTGGTTCAGGGACATGGCAGGCCTGGGTCACTGCTGGTTCCAGCGACCTAGGCCGCCAAACCACTACCAGGTTGGCCGAACCGGTAGGAACTCACCACCGCTGCCATATTACTTGCTTGCACATCCAATAGTTCAGCAGCCACTACTTGGCTTTGAAATGTCCAATTTCTGATAAAAATGATTGGGTTAAGATTGATTCTGTAACATGACATAAACTAAGGAAATTGGAATTCCATTCAATGCATGCTACTGTATATAACCCTAAAGAAACTTTGAAGCTTCTATCATTCTTTATTACACTGGTCTACAAATTTTTGGAAATTATTAACCTTTGAGATAAAATGTGTTAATTTTACATATTTTGATTAGATGAATTAGAAAATAGGTGATAATGGTGGTGGTTTTCAAGATATTGCGCAATAAAGATGTATACACAGACACAGACAGGTGTCTAATGATCATGATGCCTCGCAACCTCTCGACAAAGTGCGACAATGAAAATGGTACCACATGGAAGTATATGAATTTATCTTCACTTTGAGAACAGCAAGGCAGATGACTATGAAAAACATGTGGAAAATTTGCTTAGGTCCTATAAATCACTTGGTGCAAACATGTCATTGAAAATTCACTTTTTACACTTGCTTTTAGACTATTCCCCTTTGAACTGTGGGGCAGTGAGTGATGAGCATGAGTAGAGATTTCACCAGGTTATTGCAGGCATGGAGAAAAGATAGCAAGGGGAATGGAGTCTGTCCATGTTTGCCAATTACTGCTGGAGTCTCCCCAGGGATGAATCTACTACAGTTCACAAGTGAAAAGTCAAAAAGCGCAGTTTAGAAGCCGAATAAAGATGAAACCTACTGTTTAATCTGATGCTAGAGCTTGTCAGTTTTTCATGCAAAAAGCATGAAAATGTTACATGAAAAACCAAGAAATGAATGGAAAGTTATGCTATTGGTATCAATAAAAAGATAATTTTATAACAATTGGTGTGGCACCATTCTCACTGCTATATCACATTTTGCAGAAAAGTTATGGAGCATAATCACATACACCCCTTGTAATTTTGAATTATTTTGACCGGAATCTGTATCTTGGAAACTGGAGCCAATTAATACTCAGGACTTAATTTTCTTTTATTAGTGACCCATTCTGGTAAAATTAAGCTACCTTTATTTCTGAGGCTTTCTCCTTGTAGATCAGTGTTACCAGTAAATTTTCCAAACGCTATAGTGTAATATGTATGTACAATGTGTGCGTCTATGCGAATCTGTATGTATATATGTAAGCATATATTTATGTATGCATGCATGCATGTATGCATGCATGCATGCATGCATGTATGTATGTCTGTCACTCATGCTGTAGTCACTTCCTCTCTTGACTATTGCAATGCTCTTTATATGGGGCTGCTTGGTGCTCTCTGAGCTTGCTTGTTTTCTTGCAGACGTTTCATTAGCTAGCACTAATACTGATAAAGTTACCTAGTTAGGATAATGAAACATATGCAAAAACACAAGCAAGCTCAGAGAACACCAAGAACCCCTCATTTCAACACTAAAGTATATATATATATTTATTGATATGGGGCTGCCCTTGAAAAGTACCAGGAAGCTCAAATTGGTTCAAAATGCAGCAGCTCACATGGTTTTGAGCAAATATTTGCAAATGACATCTCTCCTGCAGGAGTTGCATTAGCTGCCAATCTGATTCCAGGTACAATTCAAGGTGCTGATTGTCACCTTCCATGAGCTACATGGCTTGGGACCAGGTTATCCAGGAAAAAAACCTGTTTATTTGCAATTGCTTAAACTATATCCTATAGTAATTAATAGGACACTCCATAAAAACCATATTCCATTCCAAAAACGGTTTCACTTAGATTGGTGATTCAGCTGTTGAAGATTTGAAAGCATTTTAATGAATTTTGATCAATGCAGCACATTATTATTTCCTATCTTGAAAAGTTTCTTTAGTGCAGGAATCAGAAATAACACCCTCTCTTTCTCCTGCTAAGCATATAAATTTATATGTATACAAAAGCAGGGATGCTATGTGGCAGGGATGCTATGTGAATAGAGATGCAACTGTACAGTTGAAAGATGGTACAAGGGAAGCATTCCCAGCTTCTCCCTTACCCCACTGCATATATAGGAGCTGAAACCAATGCCTACAGGACAGGGCTCCAGTTATTATCCAGACCTGACTATACACAATCCCACTTGATCTCCATTTCTTTGGGGTTCATGGTTCATCCCATGAAATCCAGATAGGTATATCTTAATCATGCCCATATTTCTAACACACCCAGGTTTCAGTGATAAACACCATCTCTATATTTTTGTGTACAATTAAATCAATGACCAAGATGGTCTTTATGGATAGGACTGGTATTCAATAGCACCAGCCTGAGATTAAGGTCTCCCACAATTGATTTATGTGGGTCATGAAATCTTGATTTTGAATATTTGAAATTAAGATGATTGTTCTAATAAAGAGATAAATGTTATAATTTCTTAATGTTATGAAAATGTCATTAAATGCATTTTTGACTGGACTACAAATGCAACTAAGAAGATAAATCCAATGAAAATGCAAGTGTTCACTTAGCAAATTTATCCACGCTGTGTTATAGGGAGGAAGACTATGAAATTTTATCTTAGTTTCATGTGAACTTTCCAGTGGAGAGAAAAAAACTCTTTATTATTGTGTCATGAACAATTATTCTGTATGAATACTTAGGACAAAAGAAAGTCATATTTTGCTTGAATTGTAAAGAAAATCAGAAAACAATGCAGAAAAAGCACCAGAATAAGAACATTTGGCTGGTGAATGATTATCACTCTGTTAGCTTGCCAATAAAACACACAAAAAACAGTTTCTTATATTTTCTAAATAGAGTATTTGGTTTACATACCGAGGAAGAGGATGGTAGAGGTCATAGGGCATGATCTGCTTGTATCCATCACTGTTAGGAACAATAATGCCAACCCTCTGAGTAGAAGGTACACACAATAAAATAAACACTAAATGATTACATTATACAAAAACAGCATTAGATAATTAACTCATTCTACTTGTTCCTACAACCTATAGACAAAATATAAAGATATAAGGAACCAGACACCTTATTTTGCAAAAGATCTCATAAACTGATATAGCCTGACTAATTAGTTCATATGAGAATCATAATAAACATTGAAATACTGCTAACAAACATCTTTCTAGAATTAAAATTATGAGGAGAAAGAGTTAGTGCATATTTTTTGATGAATAAGAACAGAGAACTGTACTTTCTCCATATTAAAAAGGGGAATTAAATCTACATCTATCAAATGGGGAGAAATTCTATTAAAATTTAAATATAAATGTTAGGGAAGTCAGAGTAAGAGAAAGTGTGATGGTATAGGGGGAGAATCTTGAATCTTGATCATGATTATTTACTGAGAAACAAAAATGCTCTCTACTGATTTCCTAACATTGCAGTATAATAATTCTGTACATAACTTTAATTTTTTCAGATTCTTCGGTGTACTTTTTTTTGTTTGGGTTGTTTTGTTTGGCTCTGCAAATCTAACAACAATTATAATTTGGATTATATGCTTTCCAGATGTTTTGTATCACCGATTAATATATTGGGAGTATTCATTATCAGCCTATGCCCTAATATGTCTCTTTAATACTTAAATATTGATCGAGAAAAATTAACATGGAAAAGCAATGCATTTAAGAGGTAAAATTACATACCTTACATGATCATTAGCAAATAATAAAAACAACAATGACAAAAGATCAATCCTGTTATAACATCAGCTATGCAAATCTGTATGAACAGAGGCAGTTTGTCAAACTCAATTTGTTAAATGCTTCAGTTGGGCTTTTTAAAAAAAACTAAACTGAAGTTTTTACTCCACATGATAAACAAGCAATAAGATACATCTCAGCTAATCTTCCATTTGACTGCACTGACGTCAAAATCCTAAAAGTACTGTAGTATGCGATTAGTCCTTTGATCAATTTTGGCCAAATGTGAAGCCATTTATTTCCTTGTCAACTGTAATCATTTGTTGTTGTTAGTTGCAAAGTCATGTTCGAGCCATCGCGACCCCATGGACAACGTTCCTCCAGGCCTTCCTGTCTTCTACCATCCTTTGGAGTCCATTTAAGCTCACGCCTACTGCTTTGGTGACTCCATCCAGCCACCTCAATCTCTGTCATCCCCTTCTTCTTTTGCTGTAATCATTTAACTCATTACAATTTTCATTCTTTATGCTAAACACAAGAACTTGAATAGTTCGCAGGGGGCAAGAAAAAAATATTTTCCCCCACCGTCTAATTTTATAATATTCATTGGATATGTGATCTAGTAGAAAGAAACATTTTGCTCTTACTGAATGGAAATATTCTGCCTGGAACTTGGTAGTCAATTTCATAACCACTAATTTTTTGAATTCCTCAGAAATAAATATAAAATGACACTACTTATCTATTACATCTGCAGACGCTTGACATTTCTATCTAGGTAGTGAACATATAACAGGTTAAATCTACAAAAAACTGCCCCATTTATTCACTGCAGCTAAATGCAATACAATCAGCTTACATTAGTGGCTGTCTAATAATAACCCCTATGAGGTCTACTGCTAGTGAAGCAGGAATCGGAGATGCCAGACAGACATATTAATATAAAAAAGGAGTAGATATCTACAATTTTCAAGACTAGGAAAAGAATTACCAATATACCATGACTCAAAGAAACAGGAGCAAAAGGCTAGGATTTAAACTCTGACACTGACACATACATGTTCCCAGATCTTCTTTGCCTATCTGCATGTGTGATTGACACAAAAGCAAATGTAAGGATGTATGCATGTGCACATGCGTGTGCACACATATACACAACAGATCACTTCTGTTTGCAACAATCAACTGATCTAAGCCATGTCAAATCTGAGAAGCTTTTCCTGTTCTATAAACTCAAATGTTTATTGCTAAATAATCTGGTACAGTCTGGCAACCGTATAATCCAATGACCAGTTGTTTGAAGTGAGTTTGCCTCAAATACCCCCTCTGAAAACCACTGTTCTTTAGAAATTTCATTCAAAAAATTAAAATTTAAAACTATCTGGTCAACTGTTCATATGGCTAAGCTTCGAGCCGGTAGTGGAAAGATACAAACAATAACAGACAGTTGTGAGGTATTAGTTAAAGCTGAGTGCTCATTAAGCCTGAATGGAACTTTATGCATATATAAAAAGGAAAATGATCCATGCACAGGTTTTATCCATTGCATCAAAGCTTGCTAAACTGAGGACTAATAGATCAAAGGTTCACTGTATTATAAAAATTACTTTCTGGCTACCAAATCACTCATCTCTTTATATTTAGGTGGAAGCAATTATACCTTCAATTTATTTTACTACTAGTTGTTCGGCTCCAAATCATACTATGAGTATAATAAACTACATGTAATCCAAACTGTACAGTAATGTTAGTAGGAGAATGTAGCTTATTTCATGGAGGCCAATTTTGCTAATGCAGGATGGCAATTATTATTATTTTTTCCCATAGTGATAGTTCAATAATTGCAGGAATTTACCATGATTGGGAACTGTTCCTGTAATCATTGCTTATCTTCTTACGTTTATTGTGCCAAAGATTGGCAACAGGTAAGCTGGCATCCCTCCGTGCACATTAGTGAACTGAACTGCAACCAGTAAGAGGACAGTTATCTTCCAGTGCACCTAAGGTCAGAACATTAGTTTAGGGGGTTCACAATATTTACAACTCTGTCCCCCAACAGATGGAAAATGGCAGTGATTCAAGAAAGGCAGGGGCTGCTTCTGCCTCTTTTCCATATCAAATTCGCTCTTCCTAATGGAAGAACTATCAGTTTTCCAACACAGTTCGGTGGTTTGAATCCCTACTACAGGTCTCCTGCGCAAGCAGGGGGTTGGACTAGATGACCTTCAAGGTACCTTCCAACTCTGTTACTATTTTACTGTAGATACAAAAGTATTAAATTAATTAGGCTAAGAACAACTTTTGCAACTGAGGTCTGTTCAACCTCGAAAATGAATCAATGAAAATTTAAAGCCACCACAAATACTGCCTAAACAATAATACAGTGTCCCTGCAATTTTTTTAGCCCAAGAGTCAATTTCAAAACAGCCCTAAAGCATCCACGTCTGATTTTCCTGAAGAGTAAATTTATTCCACATACAAACCATTAAGAAGAGGAGCTCTTTAGAGTCATCCTTTAAATTAATTCTTCAGATCAAGTCTCTGTATTGGTTTAATTCATATTGACACAACAGATCTAAGCATGGGCTTCATTTACATACTTCACTTTTCATATAACTAGCTGTAAAGGGTCTAGCAACAGGCTAATCCTCTTCTTTTCCTTTTCCTAACAGCTTTAAACCTGGGAAGCAGGAAGATTACATGAAGAGGACTCTTCCTTTCCATTTATGCAAACAAACTAAATCAGGAATCTACAATTCCTGTAATAGTTGCCTCCTTACTGCTATCTATTTAAATACAATCTGCAGGAGGGAGAAAGCTCTCTACTGAAAGATCAAAACAATAACCACATAAATAGATGTCCCAACCAGTGGTGAAATTCAATTTTTTTTTTACTACCAGTTCTGTAGGAATGGCTTGGTGGGTATGGCAGGGGAAGGATACTGCAAAATCTCCATTCCCACCCCCCTCTGGGACCAGCCAGAGACGGTATTTGCCAGTTCTCTGGACTACTCAAAGTTTCTGCTACTGATTCTCCAAAACCTGTCAGAACCTGCTGAATTTCACCCTTGGTCCCAACTTTTAATGACTCACACAGTCCAGAATAAAGATCCAGCCTCTACAAAGTACCCATGCTTTTGTTCTTCTGGTACACATTAGGTCCTAGTAATTGTGGCTTGTAAGGGCAGCTAACTCTTCTTCAGATGGAACCATACACATATTTTAAACTAGCCAAAGTTATTATTATACAAAATATGCCACTTCTGAGTGGCCTTATGAGAATGGATGTAATGGAGATAGAAATATGATTTTGCTGTCTCATTTGCCTTATTGAAGATGATGATTCTGATGAGTTTATCTATTCAGTTGTGTCCGACTCCTGGCTATTCTATGACCAAGTCTCTCCACATCCTCTGATCTTGCACTATTTCTTTGAGTTTCTCTATGCTCTGTCTGTCGTCAGCGTTGATGATGTCCAGCAACAATGTTCTTTGGCGGAGTGGTTTCCTTTTACTGCTAACTCTTCTGAACATAATTGGTTTTTCCAATGAATTCCCCCATATGACTGTCAAAATAAGTGAGATGCAGTTTCATGATTTTGCCTTCCAGTGATGCTATGGGTCTGGTGTTATGGACTCTAGTACTTGCTTGTAAATTTGCCTTATTATTACTATCTACAGTATTCAAGTACATTTCAGTATTGTGATGACAGAGTAAGGGGAAAGTGGTTAAGAAATTTCCAGCAGAATCTGCCAGTTTGAAATGAACTGAAGAGATCTCTATGACTAGTAAAGAAGGCATTGTCTCAGGACTTTTCCAATGCATGTTTTTATCCATAATAAGCACATATACGGCCTTTTCCTTCTCACATTTGATAAGAGACCCATATTCTACTGAGCACAGAAACCTGAATCCACCGTTTGTATTGAGCAGAAAGCAACAGAGCAATTTAGCTCCCCCACCCCAGGCCCTCTGCTCAAAACCACAGTCTCCAAAGTCCTCTTAAACTGGTATGAAAATGTAATGATACCTTACCTCAAACTGATGCTTGGCCATCCCTAGTTATTTCACATATTTGCTCCAGTAGTAGGATAAAGAATTGAGCCCTGTAGTACTTTGGTGAAATTGTGCCTCTTCCCTACCCAAGGGAACCAGTACTACAGTAGGAAAGGATCTCCACATGGTCAATACTATTTTAAGGAGAGTTGTTATCCTCAAGGTCCTGATGTAGATCATGTAACCAGAATGATCATTACTGCTTTGATTCCATGTCTAGTCTGAATCTGGACTGAAAAGGATTTAGATAATGCACTTCATCTAAGACCCTCTTTGACTGAACCATCACTTTATTCTCTACCACATTATCCAAATTGGCAGGTTGGAGACAAGATAATAGGGTTCAGATAAGGCTGGATTGAGATATGGCTTCTCAAAGAGAGGGCACATAGCTCTTACGTGTCAAAGCAGTGTCACCTAGTCTTGAATCTTCCCACTCAAGTCCTCCTTCCCAGCACCTCTTGAAAAAGCCAGAATCCAAATTCCGCGCAATGAAGCTCATACTGCAAAGAATTTACGTACTTCTAACATTAAATTATCTTTCGCCTTCCCAGACTATAACTACACAATTACAATCATCTCTCCAAAAAGCTGTTGACATAAATGTATTGAAGAGGAAGAGATTCCCTCGACTGCAAGAATCTACACCTGCTACCTCATCATAAACTGGAACTGAATTGGCAAAGGTCACACAGGCCTTTGTGCTTTCAAAAGCTGTTTAATTCCAATCAGTGCCATTTTGGTTTGTTCACACATGTATTTAGGTTTTTTTAAATCTTGCTGTATGCTCACTGTCTATTCTTTCCCAATCACCTGTACACAACCAAAACCTTCTCAACCACACAGATCTGTAGTGCATTATTCTAGTATCTATAGAGAAGGATTTTTTAAAATCTCTCTTTCTCCCCATCTCCCAGCCTGCATCATGTAGCTACCTATCTTAACATATCTGCCTTTGAATTATCAAGCCTGTGTACAAAATTCAATCGGAAAATAACAAGCTGAATTCTCAGAAATAAATGGAATATGTGAGTCATCGGTTATATAACAATAATGACAAAAGGGATTATCTACACCTGCTTTGATCTCTTTTGGAGAACCAGGTGTTTATCTGCAAATACAGTATGTGGGCTCCATTTTTCTAATTAATCAGACTTGTTCAGAATTCAGAGCACGGATCATCTGTATACTCTAACCAAGTCTTGTACCTTATATATATATATATATATATATATATATATATATATATATATATATATATATATATATAAGGTGTTTATCTGACCTTTCTTGCCACATTTTTTAAGTGAATCATTGCAGTTGTTTAATTTAGTAACCTGGTTGTTAAGTGAATCTGGCTTCCCCACTGACTTTGCTTGTCAGAAGTTGGCAAAAGGTGATCATGTGATCCTGGGACACTGTCATAATTGTCATAAATATTAATCAGTTGCCAAGCATTTGAATTTTGATCACGTGACTGTGGAAATGCCACAACAAGCCTGTGTACAAAATTCAATCGGAAAATAACAAGCTGAATTCTCAGAAATAAATGGAATATGTGAGTCATCGGTTATATAACAATAATGACAAAAGGGATTATCTACACCTGCTTTGATCTCTTTTGGAGAACCAGGTGTTTATCTGCAAATACAGTATGTGGGCTCCATTTTTCTAATTAATCAGACTTGTTCAGAATTCAGAGCACGGATCATCTGTATACTCTAACCAAGTCTTGTACCTTATATATATATATATATATATATATATATATATATATATATATATATATATATATATATATATATATATATATATATATATATATATATATATATATATATATATATATATATATATATATATATATATATATATATATATATATATATATTTTCCTTAGACAATCCAATGCTGTGTGAGGCTTATATGGCATGCAATATATTTTTTATGGGCCACAGGAACTTCTTTCAGTGAGACTGCAGACAGCAAAACTATTCATATTGCTCGGTTCATCTTTTTTATATATCTTTTCTGTGGCTATATATTCTTGGCTCATGTTCTTTCTTTGAATCTAATAGTGCCTTAAATTTAAATTTCTCCTGTTTGTACAATCTCTTTCCATATTGTTCTATTTTTTACTTTCCTTTTTAATTCAACGTTTAAGCTGAAATATCAATATAAAATATGATTACAAATTGTATTGAAATGTTTTAAAAATACAAAATATTACTTTTTAAGCCTCTTTTTATTATAAAACTCTCCTGTCATTGTATAACCTATAAATCATCTGCCTTAGTTATTATTGCTACAGTTAGTCCTCAACTTACAACAATTGAGCACAAAATTTCTATTGCTAAATGAGGTATTTGTTATGGGAATTTTGCCTTATTTTACGACCTTTCTTGCCACATTTTTTAAGTGAATCATTGCAGTTGTTTAATTTAGTAACCTGGTTGTTAAGTGAATCTGGCTTCCCCACTGACTTTGCTTGTCAGAAGTTGGCAAAAGGTGATCATGTGATCCTGGGACACTGTCATAATTGTCATAAATATTAATCAGTTGCCAAGCATTTGAATTTTGATCACGTGACTGTGGAAATGCCACAACAGTTGTAACTTCAAACGGTCACTAAACAGACTATTGTAAGTTGAGCACTACCTGTACTCATGATAGGATAAAAAAAATTAAATATCTGAATATCCATTCAAAAACATTTTCATTAAAAAGAACCAGGCTGATCTAAATGTCTTCTTTTATGTTATTCCATGTTAGTTTTCTATAGCTCTAAAGATGTTTGCTAGTTGAGGAAGTATTTAGCTCTTAATAAATAGCGAGACACTCTTATTGTTGTTGTCCAAATGTAACACAAACATTCTATCCACATTCTACTAAGGAATCTCTGAGAAGTTTTAAAAGAGAATAATTAACCTGTTTGTATTTCAGTATAAATGGCATCACAAAAGTATTAACTGATGTACCTTGCCGGACAAGGATCTAGGTTGCACTCTTGGAGTTTTGGCTTTGGCTTGATGTTTTCAGGGTAATAATGGCAATATTGGTCAGCTACCACTCGATTGCTTCTCAGATCGTAGCATTCAGAAGATGTAAGCTGATAACCTTTAAAAAAAACTCATATTGTGTAAAGATAAAAACAGTTTCGCAGTTCCACATCAACAAGCAAGTATAGTCTACTAATCTGAATAATAATGAGGTTCCACTAGGCAACCTACTGGGTCATTCTTCCCTTACCAAAACAGAGAAACAGAAGAACCACAGATGGGCAAAAAAGCAGTGGGAATGCGGGCGACTTTCAACTTCCTGCAGGCTTCCCCACTGACTTTGATTGTGAGAAACTGGCGGGAAGCATTGGAAATCACGATCATGTGGTGGCAACTGACTGTGGCGAGGCTGAAGCAGCCACAATTTTGTGAATATAACCGGTAGGTATGAAGACTCTGGATATTTCAACACAGGAATAACGGGTCCTAGATTTGGCATGCTTTCTTTCAGTTAGCAGGTTTGAGACAACTTGATTTAAAAAAATGTGCTGTGATGTACTGTTTGAGCTAACTGAAGGTTACAAACAGATAAGAGAGTGTTAGTCATATGTAGATAGACAGACTAATTGTAACTTGATATAGTAACATTCCTGCAAGAGATGTTGTTTATGGTTTGTAATGCAAAACTAAAACACAGCACATACACCTTCTAAGGCTAAGCATAACCATATTTGCTAGCATACGATATCTCATTAGAGGATTTTACAATTAAAAGCATGTTGATTTATAGCCAATGTACAATAGTGATTTTTCCGTAGTAAATTTTTCTTATAAAAACACCTTAAAATTAAAAGAAAAGAAAGAAAGAATATTTTTTTTAATGTTATTAAAGAAGGGACAAGCTGTGATGGTAGTGTTGCAGCTCAGGAAAACAACACTTTAAAACTTTTGTGGAAGCTAAGGGCCACTGTAGGTAGGGCATGGTAGAAATGGATTTCTGTTACATGAACTAGTGCAGTGGGAGTGAACCTTTTCAGCACCAAGTGCCCGAACCGGAATGCGTGCATGTGCACCGGAGCGCCAGAAACCCGAAGACCAGCTGGATGGTGCACATATGTGCTCAGGAAACCCAAAGACCAGCTGGATGGTATGCGGGGCGGAGCGCCAGAAACCTGAAGACCAACTGGCCGGTATGCATTCACATGCCAGCCACTTGGTCTTCGGGTTTCTGGCACGCACATGTGTGCAGGGCAGGTGGTCTTCACACACACCAAAGCACTGGAGTGCCGGAAACCCGAAGACCAGCTGGCAATGGCGCATACACCCACAGAGAGGGCTCTGCGTACCACCTCTGGCACGCATGCCATAGGTTCGCCAATATGGAACTAGCGTATGCAACACACAAACACATCTCTCTCTCTCACACACACAGTTAGCTATTTATTGATGTTTTTGTTGTTTTATCTTAAATCTTAAATTTCATGTATCTTAAATCTATTTTAATGACACTGGATCAGTTTCCATCCATTATCATTAAGCTGCAAATGAATTTGGAGCTAAATGCAGCCCTGGGCTCTAGGGCAGCTCACCTAGTTATGTAAATCAAATATATATAAATGATCGTTCAAAGTTGATGAATTCTGCTTGCAGTTGGTAGAAGTGGTGTCATTTGTAATTTGGCTCTGCTTGTCTGTATATGAACATGATTCCTTACTTCTACTTAGCTCACCCCATGTGATACTTTATGCTTCTCTTTTAGTGATTTAATGCGCCAGATTGCTTCCCCCCCTATACAAATCTTGAACTTCTAAGGGCAAGTATAGAAAATGAACATAATAAAGAAATAAAAAGAAAGAAAGCACAAAATCTCCCTAGTTACTCATAAGTTCTGGGTGATTTATCTTTTCTCTTGAAGCCCAGCTTTGCATTCTTCAGTGGAAGCCTCCTTCTGTGCATTTTTCTCATTCCCCATCTCTAATTTCCTACATGGGAGTATCAGCTGTGGTTATCGCATTTCAATTACCAGAAGCCAATTGTCTTTTCTGCAGAGAAGGTGCTGCTACCCTTAACCACAAAGGCTGGATAGCTCCCTCTGAGGTTTTATTTATGAGCCATGGTGACAATTACTGGAGTGAAATGGAGTCTTCAAAAATTATTAAACCTTCAGTGGGAAGGTTAAACCATAGGCTGTTACTCGCACTAAGAAGTCATTATATATAGGGCTCTGTATGCATGAAAAGGTATTAACCTTTCTCCCTCCATTTGATTTAGGACAAGTAATAACTTGGAAGTCATGCTTTAAGAAAGTTACAGGTCTGGCATTTATTTATTTAGCGTATGGCAACAGGTCTGACAATGAATATAGTATAGAATCAGTAAAAATAATTTTTTGTCTTGATAAAACGATAGCAATGCTACCTGGGCACCAAAGTTCAGCTATGGGATGACTTTTTAAAAATTCTCAGCCACATCAAACCAACTCCAAATAATAATAATGGTTATACCAGATGTACTGTAGTGACAGCTCCTTACCACTGTCATTTTTCATGTGAAGAACCAAAGGGAACAAGGATCAAAAAGCATGAACCTGTTCTCTGCCCAGCTCTATCCATATTATAAACCCCAAGCCCAGGAGTACTGTAGATTACCGCTTCAGTCCTGCCTTGGGCTTATGTATTCTCCTTATTCAACTAGACAGCAATTAGGAAATATTGTATATATTTTTAATTAAACAAAATGCATGACTTCAACTCCTCTTTCACCACAGAAAATTTGTGTATATAACAATTATTTCAGGAACTATATTTTTAGATTGTAATCAATAATTTTATAAATGTGGAATAATTAAGAAAAGATAGATAGGTTGTGAATAAGGGAACAAACCAAAATAAATATTGATATTAAAATTTAGGGATTGTAGTTGTCTAATAATCTGTCACTTTTCCATTTTGCCTTTAGAAAAATACAATTTATTTTAAAAATAATAGACTGAAAATGAGAGATGAGAACTTTTTCTTTCAAGATCTTTCTGGAGGTAGCTCTGTAAAAAGGTAAAGGTTCCCCTTGCACATATGTGCTAGTCGTTCCCGACTCTAGGGGGTAGTGTTCATCTCTGTTTCAAAGCCAAAGAGCCAGCGCTGTCCAAAGACATATCCGTGGTCATATGGCCAGCATGACTAAATGCCAAAAGTGCACGGAACGCTGTTACCTTCCCACCAAAGGTGGTTCCTATTTTTCTACTTGCATTTTTACATGCTTTTGAACTGCTAGGTTGGCAGAAGCTGAGACAAGTAATGGGAGCTCACTCTAGTACGTGGTGCTAGGGATTCGAACAGCCAAACTGCTGACTTTTCTGATCGTCAAGCTCAGTGTCTTAGTTACTGAGCCACCACGTCCCTCAAGTTGTACTGTACATATGGTAATTAAAGACAGGTCAGAGCACTTCCACAACTTCAAAATAAAGACTCTATAAATATTTACAAAAAAGGAAAGAAGGAAAGCAGGAAGGCAGATCCATAAAAAAAAAGGCTTGGTGAAGTTTCAACAGAAACTTAGGAAGTCACCTTGAACAAACTTGGTGATGTATATCAGTATTTTTTAGAATTACAGTGCAGAAAAGTGTTATATTCATTACCTCCACCACAGGATACAGAACAAGGAAAAAAATCAGTTTCTCTCCATCGGTGGATAATAGGCTGATAGAAAATAAATTGAACTGTACTGTCAGCAGCACCAACGTAATGAATCTGAAAAAAAGAAAAGCTACAGGTAAAGTTATTAGTCTGTAATCCAGGTATAATTAGAACAATGATTTCTAAAACAGATTATCTTAACAATGTAGAATTATGTTATAATAAGTGAAAGTCCTCCATCGTTATCTTCAGATAAACAACTTCTGAATCAAGAAGCATAAACTCAACACTTGTGCAAAGGGGCTCCCAAACAGAAATGGCAATTAAATATTTAAATAGATATACGGTGTACTACTTGCCTTTAAACTATGAACACAGCAATCTTTTTAGCCCAGTCATCTATCTTGCAGGGTGAATCCTAGATTATCATAGGTAATAATTTTTATAATGATTGGTTAGCTCTTCTATTTTGGGGGGGGGGACGACATAAAATCATTAGTCCAGAACAATATTATTTCTTAAAATAAAGTGATTATTCTAGATAAATAATGAAGCAAATAAAAACAATTGAATTATCAGCTTCCTAATGCTGATAATTATTGCTTTTCTAAAAGGTGTCAGAGATGTTTTGGCAAAGTGTACTCAAAGAAAGCAGTCAAACCAAAAATCAAAGATATGGATCATAGGTTGTCAAATGCTTCCAGATAGGGCTGGAAAAAGATGTTCATAAAAGATTTACTTACAGTTATGTGAGAAACTTCTGCTAGTCAATGCAGACAAATATTAACACACTGATGTATGTGCATTGGAAACAAGAGGCCTAAGATGTCCAACCTATGTGGCAGTGGTGGGTTTTAGATGCCGGCGCAGCCATACACCGGGCATGGGGCTGGGCATCCTAGACGGGCATTGCTCTGCGACACCCAGCTTCCCGGCGGGCAGGTGGGCCAAATGAGCCACCATACCGGTACGGTGGCCGCTTTTCCCGGCTACTCCCAGTACAGCCGTACTGGGCTGTACCGGGCCGTAACGCCCGGAACCCACAACTGCTATGTGGGTGTCAGAGTTCCAAGTAATACACCCATAGCAAACAGAACTCTGAGGCAAGTAAGTTCTTCAAAGAACAGGTTTATTGGCACAGATTGGTGAAAACTGACTCTAAAGGTTCCCGCAGTTTTCACCTAATTAAAAGTAAAAGTTTTTTCCCTTTCCCCAAACAACCAGTCACATGGTCCAATCAGGGTTCTGTCCAGGTGCTGTCCAGCTGTCCAGGAGTGATAACATCACTCCTCCACTTTTCAGCCAGCTGTTAGAATGTCCTTGGTTCCCAGGGGAAAGTATATTGTTTTGGCTACAAAACCCCAGCTATCTCTATTCTTCCTTCCCTAACCCTCATCTCCATTGTGACAACACTGAAGCCTCAAAGATGGCCCCAGTCAGGCCAGCTTCAGAGTTGACAGTGAGTTTTGCCCTTGTATGGATTTGGGAAAAGCTGACATAGATAATATTGAGCTTACATGATTGTATCTATATGTACCAAGTTCCTGTGCTTATTCCCTTGGTTCAAAAACCACTTTGTTCAAAAACAAAGAAATAAACCAGAAGAAAGGAAACTATCAGAGAAGAAAGTGCCTTGTTTTTACCCCCTCCGAAACAGAAGAGAAACACTATAACAAAACTCAGAATCCCTAGGTTGCAAAAAAGAAAGAAAGAAAGAAAAAAAAGAAAGAGGTCATAAAAGAGGAAGGCAGAAGTGCTTTAGACATGTTGAAGGATATAAAAGTTTTAGTCTACTGATGAGAGCCTGCAGCTTTCTTCTAATCAAGTTAACAGTGATATATATATCCCCAGAAGGAAAAAAAGAGCTATAGGCTGAAACATTGCATGTTTCCTACACGGTGAAGGAGGAGGCCTCTTGGATAACTACCATTTTGCTCAGCAAAATGTTTTTAATTCCTTGCATAAGACAAAAAGTACATGAATCACCCATGGATTTGAAATGACAGAAAAGTACAGTGAATCCAGGAAAGATGTACGGTACATGCTCTCAATGCTTTTAGCTCTTTGAAATTTCCAGTATAAATACAGATTAACAACAGCATTGGAGAGGGAAAATGCTAACTAAACGGAAAAGAAAAAGGAAAAAAAAAGAATACTGTCAAAAGGGTTGCCTGAACCTTAAAAAAAAATCATGTTTGTGAGATCCCAGACAGAGCAAAATTAATGAGAAGAGAGATTACATGGGGCCCGAGAAAAGAGGTCGGGAAGTTCCACATCAAAAATCAGGAAGACATAACAACCTATCTCCCCAAGGATTTTTGTTGTGTTGTCTGCTTGATTATCTGTCTTCTCTGACATGGAAAAAAGACAGATGCAGATCTTTCTCCCAAATGAAATGGGAAATTATACATATAGCCTGTACTACCAACCCCAAAACTCTTAGGTGGGAATATGTTGCAATTAACCACAAACGGGGGGGGGGTAACATTGCTAGGTGAATGAGGGGAAAGGAATCAGACAAACGGATGTTTATTGTTTCAAAAAGGATACATGGGATTGAATATTACAAAACTGACAGAAACTTTGGTGAGAAAGTATTTTTGGGGTTGGCAATGGGGGTGGAAGGGGGGGGGACATCAGGTACTGACCAGCAGATTCTAAATCTGATTGCTTACATTTCCTACTTACATCAAACATTCTATGGCCATTTTTGCTGTTAGAAATTTAAACTATCTCAAAAGCCAAATCAAGAATAAGAGCAAATGGTATTAGTTATGAATTGTTACCTAATGTTTTTCATTAAATAATGATCACGAATTCCCTTTCATTGACGGAGTATAAAAACTTCACCACGTTATATCAATCCTAAAAATCCTGAAGCAATTGATGTCGTTTTCTTTGTTTCTAGATAATTTGTCATATTTTGGAGCACATTAAACACTGGAACACATAGGCCACTCCTTACATTGCTTTTGAATTAATAGCTGTAAGATTTCATTAAATATCATACTGATTTGTAAATAACTAACCTTCTCATAGAAGATATTAAAATAGGTCCCTGAGTGACAGCAACTTGGGAAGTCACCTTCAACAAACTGATAAATCAGGCAACATTTCCTAATTGAGGAATAAGTAATAAGTAGCCATCCAGATTTTTTAGATTATAAGAACAAGAGCTGAATTGTTGTTCATTCTCAACTCCACTCCATTCTAAAGCTATGACTGACATTGAACAGCATGGATAAAAAGCTGGAACCCTAAAGCTTCCTCAGGACATCTGCTAAGGGTTTGAGGAACAAGCTGCAGCGTCTAGGAAAGACAAAAATGACTACAAAACAGCATCTTCAAGGCCTAATTTTGCCAGATGATCCAAAAAAGCATTATGGTTAATATGCTACCAAACATTGGAGATATTTGAAAATTGTCAGACATTCTCTCCTCCCCCCCTTTCTCTCCCTCCCTCTCTCCCCCCTCCCTCCCCCCCTCTCTCAGCTCAACATAGGTTATTTTGCCAAGCAATTGAAACAGGCTGAGTAGTATATCTCGTATGGAAGCCCAAATTGAAATGGATGAAAATAAAAAGTAACATCCAGTTTCAACTGAAGCTATCTGAATTTATGAAATCCATACAATCCAGCCTAGCATGGCAAGATAAATAGAATGCGTGATGTTCAATTGTGGACCTTCTGCTGAAGAAAGACATCAAGGAGTTATAACATTTTCATCTACACTTTATCTCCTTCATCTCAATCCACATCTGCTGTAGAAATCTGGCAAAATCTTCTGAACAATGACGTTGGTATTGGAGATAAAAGGGGAAGGGAACCAACAATTACTCTTTACATCTTTTACTTGAAAATATTCACAGAGAAAAAGAAATAGGCCATCACTGAAGGGCACTTTACAAATACTTTAATATTTATCCATTTTATTCCTGATTGGCAAATACCAACTAAATAATTAACTACCTATCCAATCACTGATTAACTACCCAGCCAATCAATCTAATTTCCCAAAATATAAGGTTGTAATAAGGTATTTGTATAAATACACTTTCTCATTCATTCTGCTTCACATAGGTAGGCCAAGACTGGCTGAAGAGAGGGATGGACTGAAACCTTTTCTCAACCCATGACTTGTAGGTGAAGAGAATTTCCTGCCTCAGCTTCACCTTATGATGGGATAAAAACTTCTACGTTGCTTGACCACTGACCTACCAATGACATTGGAGTCAAGCTGGAAGACATAAACTCCAATGGTCCTAGTCCTGGTGTCTAAACCATGTAGCAATGAAATTGGCACTGCCCTTCACCTATTCCTTTTGCAGCATAATCTACATTTCTATGGGTTAATCATCATGGCATCAAACCAGAGGTAGTATTCTGCCAGTTTGGACGGGTTTGCCCGAACTGGTAGCAGAAATCGCAGGTAGCCCCGCCCAGGCTCTATGGCATCCCATTTAGGCCCTTTTTTTAGCCAAAGCACATACTCAGAGGACTGAGCTCATGCACGGATGTGGGTGCGCTCACACTTGCAAACTGGTAGGGAAGGTAAGTGAATACCACCCCTGCATCAAGCCATTTTTATTGGGAGTCCTCAGTGAAAAATTATGGTACCCTAAACCTGATACAGATTATACAGTTTATATCTAAAATCTGCAGGCCCTTCTGACCCACCTTCATCTGCTCCAAAAGGTTTTATTATCTTGTATTTCTCAAAGGCTTACATTCCACTGTGCCTCTTAGCCCCTCTATAGCCTGTGTATTTTACTTTCAGCAATGTGTTTTCAATTACTTGGAAGAATAGGAGAAAATTAATGAGAAGAAAACATTAGTGGGAAGAAATAATTTAATTCTTACTGCCAGATCTACACAAAACAGAGCTTCTAAGCTATCTGTTGATTTCCCAACCAAAGCTGGCTCGATCACTATAACAAACTGCAAAGCTTAATTCTGCTCATTTTTTAGCAACTCAAGAGGTTTTCCTGAATTATTCTTTTGTAGTTCTGAAATCGGGGAGGGGGGGATAGTGTGGGAGTGGGGGAGAGGCAGGGAAGGCAAAGGGCAGAGGTTTAATATAATGTGAAAATTTAATGCAACATATCTGCCTATGGACTATAATTCAGGAAGTGCTGCAGTTCCCATATACAGGTAGTCCTCAACTTACAACTGTTCATTTAGTGACCATTCAAAGTTACAGCAGCACTGAAAAAATGACTTACGCCTGTTTTTTGACTGTTGCGGCACCTCCATGGTCATGTGATCAAACTTCAGACACTTGGCAACCAGTTCATATTTATGACCGTAGCAGCATCTCTGGGTCATGTGATCCCCTTTGGAGAACTTATCACAAGCAAAGTCAATGGGGAAGCCAGATTCAGTTAACAACTGCAGGGATTCACTTAACAAATACGGCGAGACAGGTCGTAAAATGGGGCAAAACTCACTCAACAAATGTCTCACCGCCACAGAAATTTGGGGCTCAATTCTGGTCGTATGTCAAGGACTACCTGTAGTAATCAGTGTTTGATATTCTGGAATAGCACATTTTACTTGTAAGAAAAACATAGTCTTGAACTGTTTCAATAAAAAGGAGATAATGTCATAAGCCTACTTACCACAATGCAGGTATAAATATTGCAAAGTAGTATTGTTTATCGAAGTTCAAAGTTTCTCACCTTTACAGTGAAATCTGCAGTGAGAGGACCAGGTATCCTCAATATCTCTTTGTCTGCAAATTTCTGAAACTCAACAGAAGAATTATCCACAAGGAAGGATCCAGCGAAGCTGAGACTGTTTTCGCCCTTCACACCTTGCAGAGTTTTGGTTTCTAGATCTGACAAATACAAGCACACGGAAGAGTCACACACTGTTGTTTCCTTGGCACAAAGGAATAAAGCTATCAAGCAAAACACTAGATATAAAGCATTATTTGTTTTAATTTAATCGAGTGTGTTATTAATGCTTCATCCAGTTCTTTTTATACCTTTCTCTCTGGTTTTCACTTTGCTTTGATCTAACCTACTAATCTCTTGCATTGTGTAGGACAGAACTATTTCCATTATAGCTAGCATTTGTATCGGTGTGTCAGTTTATCTGGACTTAGGCATGCAGAAGAGAGAATGACAACCCCAAACTCAATACAATCTAGATATACTGTACTTTCATTCATTCCTATCATCCACGGTGGTTCAAATGTCATTTCCCATTTTACAAAATGCACTCACAGTATTATATCAGCTAATCGAAAGATGATACTTAATGTGTTTATGAGCATCGTCCTTTCTTTGAGTTGAGACTGAATTGCTACGTCATCCAGTTTTGAGAGAATGAAAATGTGTGGGTTAAGAGAATGTTGCAAAGGACAGTGGCTGTTTTGGATAGAACACACACATACAGTTTTTGATTCCAGTATAAGAAGTCCTCGACTTACGACCACAATTGAGCCCGACATTTCTGTTGTTAAGTGAGACATTTATTAAGTGAACTTTGTCCTATTTTACCACCTTTCTTGCCACATTTGTTAAATGAATCACTTTTCGTTATCATTCGAGGAGACATCGTCAGTGCGTTTTGAATTGTGCTCGTCTGTCAGAACACAGGCCTTTAAAGACCTTTTTATGAGATGCAAATTAGTCTGAATAAAATGACTCATAAATATCTGAACAAACAACATTCGGACTAATTTGCATCTCATAAAAAAGTAATTGAAGACCTGTGTTCTGACAGTTGAGCACAGTTCAAAATGTATTGACGATGTCTCCTCGAATAGTGATGAAACGTTGACAACCAAATTCCCAAGCTCAGAGCTCAAACCAACGGCCTAACTACCAACCCGAGCTATTAATATTCAAACACATTCAATGAACTGTTGTAAGTCGAGGATTACCTGTGTGCTGGAGAGAATATTCTATAGCTGGAATGAGAGATTTATGATTTATACAAACTATGCATTTATGAGATATAAAAATGGGACGTCACAATGAAATGTAGAAGCATATTCAGATTTTCTGGCGGTAATAAGCCTGATATTACCTGTAATGACATATTTTTTCTATGAAAACCTTTTTTCATAGCTTCAAGGTGCTACTTACCACCCATAAAGCCCTTCATGGTAGTGGATCTGGGTACTTGAGAGACCGCCTTCTGCCAATTACCTCCTCGCGACCTATAAGATCTCACAGATTAGGCCTCCTCCGAATTCCATCTGCCAGTCAGTGTCGACTGGCAACTACGCGGAGGAGAGCCTTTTCAGTAGTAGCTCCGACCCTTTGGAACGATCTCCTCGTGGAGATTCGTACCCTCACCACCCTTCAGACCTTCCGCACAGCTCTCAAGATCTGGCTATCCCGTCAGGCCTGGGGTTAAAGATTATAATCCGTCCCCACCCGAATGATGAATGTTGCTCTATTTTTTAATTATGTATGTTTTTTACGTTATTGAATGTATCCCCTCCCACATAAGCTGTAAGCCGCC
This sequence comes from Thamnophis sirtalis, assembly GCF_051295495.1. Taxonomy (NCBI): domain Eukaryota; kingdom Metazoa; phylum Chordata; class Lepidosauria; order Squamata; family Natricidae; genus Thamnophis; species Thamnophis sirtalis. Next base: position 80,242,114 of record NW_028261385.1, on the reverse strand, counting down.
CTGAGTCCCCTCAGGGAAAAGGGCGGCCTATAAATATACTTATACGACTTATACTACTACTTTTTAGAAATCAGTGCTCTACCCCAGTGATGGTGAACCTTTTGGGCTCAGTTTGTCAAGAATTCAGAAATTGACTACTTTGACTCTGATGGTGTGTCTCTCACATACACACCCCTGGAAAGATATGGCTTCTCTGGATTCTCCTCTCCAGACCCTCTGGAAGTTGTACAAGAGAGCTCTGCATTTACAGGGCCTCTGAAGCCTCAGAAAATCATGGGAAATTTGTGAAATTTTCAGACGCCTCAGAGGCTGCACGAGAACAATGTTTTCTTATGCAACTTCCAAAGGATCCATCACCATCACTGCTCTAGGCTTTATATTTCTGTTTTGGAAGTTTACATTGTCATGATTTATCCATGATCTGTATAATAAATACTCATTGCTTGCTACAGGAGCATATTTTTTTCCAAGCATTTAGCAAGATCACGATTTCCGCGATGTGTATTCTGCCTGCTTCTAAGACTACATTCATTACTATATATACTTTCTGAACACATTTCACACTAACTTCCCAAACGTGATGCTATGGTTAATTTTTCCTTTGTACTCCATTTTAATCATGCACACTATCTCTTTTCTTCTTGCAAAAGCCTACTGACATATGTAATGCATACTTTAATGTATTTTATTGTTTCCTTTAATACATTTGTGCTTTCACTTATCACCATGACTATCTATTTAGGAAACATGAAATGAATAGGGAACAATTATTATCGAAACAGAGAGCCAGTTTGGTGTAGTGGTTAAGCATTAGGCTAGAAACAAGGACTGTGAGGTTTACTTCTGCTTTAGGCATGTAGCCATCAGGGCCACCTTGGGCCAGCCACTTTCTCTCAGCCTTGGGAAAGAGGCAATGGCAAACTACATCTAAAAATTTTCCAAGGAAATTGCAGGGACTTGTTCAGGCAGTGTCTGAGAACCATACATGATTGAATGGAAGAAAAAAAAATCTAAACACCTTCAGAACCTTTGGTAAGTCAATTAATGTTATATTGCTATTCCAACTACACTAATGGATCTCTCTAAGTGGTTTATAGAGTCAACACATTGCCCCCAACAATCTGGGTTTCCATTTTATTGACCTTGGAAGGATGGAAGGCTGTCAGTCCTGAGCTAGGTGAGATTTGAACTGCCAAATTGCAGGCAGCCAGCAGTCAGTAGAAATAGCCTGCAATACTGCATTCTAACCACTGAGCCACCACAACTTATTGGAATTCAATTTCTACCCTACAGCACTGAACTTATCTTCAAGGCAGGGGTCCCCACCCTCAGTCCATGGACTGGCACCGGTTTGCGGCATTCACGGGATGCAAGCAGCATACAAACCATGTACCCTCTGATCTGTGAAAAAACCTCTCTCTTTCCATGTCCCCGATTCCCAAAAGATTGGGGGCTTTGGCTTCAGGGTCTTCCTAAGCTTGGCAGTTAGCTAATAGCAGCCCAAACCAGTGGGGGGTTCCTACTGGTTTGGACTGCTTTGGGCGAACAGGTAGTGGTTTGGTGGCCTGGGTCGCTGGAACCAGCAGTGACCCAAGCCTGCCACACTCCTGAACCGGTTCTCCAGGTGGTGCTGTAGGCGCCACCATCTTGTTTTTTGCTTTTGTGCATGCACAGAGCAATTTGTATTGTGTGGCGCACCCACAATGAACCAGAAGTAGTGACTGCCACAACCCAGCCCTGGTCCAGACAGTGGCAACAACTATTATAGTTCTACACGGAAACTTATGACTAAATACAGGGTATTTAGGGGGTGAAAGTAATGGACCACGTCAGGACAAAAATCCTGCCGTAATCCAGTGGAAAATATTTGTTCCCTTTCTTGTATTTCTAGACACTAGTTTCTGTAAAGGCTTCTCTCTCCTGTTCTTAATTCCATTGGCAACAGAGAACCAAAGTGATAATGTTTATTAGTCTGAGAAACAGCATGCATGGCAAATAAGAGCCAGAGGAGTACAGGCCAAGCATTTTCAAAATAATATTTATTTCTTACTGTTCTATCCTGTAGGCAAATATGACATATTTCCCCCTCTTTCATAGTTTATAACTTGTAATCTGCTGATAAACGTTCACAATTACACATTTTACATTCAAGAACAAATTGTATGTACCTAAGGTAGCTTATCAAGAACACATAGAATATAATCCATATATAATCATAAAAAGTCCTTAATTATGGCAGCATTAAAGGCTTTTTTTTTTGAAAAAGTTATTTGCCCTTTCATAGTTTTACTATTGCTTATCTTAAAGCTGACAACCATCTGCAAGTGTTTACTGTCTCTATAGGATTGGGTAGTCCTTTTAGTTCTAAAAGACATATCTTAATCTAAAATATCTACATGTTGTACAGCTTCTGTACAGGACTGTACAATACTTTCAGTAGAATTGGAGAAAAAGCTCGATTTAACTTTTCCATTGAAAAAGAGACATAGGAAACTTGTTGAATATACCTGCCATTCAGAATTCTATGCATAAATTGAGAGCGGCAGATAATGTATTGAAGTCAAACAAGGTTAAGAATCAAGCATAGTAACTATTTTCTATGTGCAGCTACTTTAACAGCAGAATCTGGTTGTTGATTCCTTTACCTTTTGCTCTATGAAACAAAGGTAAGCATAAGAACAATGTGTTAACTTCATCAGTTATTCAGCTCAATACTGTGATAGCTTTTATTATATTCTTATCAACAAAAAAACCCACATTTTACAGAAATTATGTATGCACACATGCAGTAACATACTGAGTGTAAAAACAGATAGCAGTTTTAGAACACTCTACTTTCTTATAAATTAGGATTATCCTAGTTGGTGGTGGTATTATTATTATTATTATTATTATTATTATTATTATTATTATTATTATTATTACTATTACTACTACTACCACCACCACCACCACCACCACCACCACCACCACCACCACCACCACCACCATTATTATACAATTGTATCACAGCGGCCAGTTGTTTCGCCGGATTTGGCATTGGTTACTAGTCGGGCCCCACCCAGGGGCCTAGGACGTCGTAACGTATTTTCGTAATATGCGTGCAGATCCAAGTAGTGCGGCTTTTTGCATTTGACTGATGGTGATTTTGTCAATTTTTAACTGTTTTAAATGTAATTCCAGTGCTTTTGGAATAGCACCCAATGTGCCAATTACCACTGGAATTACCACTGCTGGTTTGTGCCATAGTCGTTGAATTTCGATTTTTAAGTCCTGGTATTTTGCGATTTTTTCATGTTCCTTCTCGGCGACCCTGCTATCACATTATTATTATTATACAATTGTATCACAGCGGCCAATTGTTTCTCTGGATTTGGCATTGGTTACTAGTCGGGCCCCACCCATCATCATCATCATCATCATCATCATCATCATCATCATCATTATTATTATTGGTATTATTTAAAGTTGTATGCTGCCTAGAGTTGTATGCTGACCTCTGCGCAGCTCACAACAATCAGCCAAAGAAATGACAGTATAAAAAAATATAAGCAAAAAGGTGGCATCTAATGGTCATCTGGACTTTTGCAGCCCAGATATGGACTCTCTAAAAAGATAAAGGTTCCCCTCCCACAGATGTGCTAGTTGTTCCCAACTCTAGGGGGCAGTGCTCATCTCTGTTTCAAAGCCGAAAAGCCAGTGTTTCCAAAGATGTCTCCATGGTCATGTGGCCAGCATGGCTAAATGCTGAAGGCACACGGAACACTGTTACCTTCCCACCAAAGGTGGTCTCTATTTTTTCTACTTGCTTTCGAACTGCTAGGTTGACAGAAGCTGGGACAAATAACGGGAGCTCACTCCGTTATGCAGCACTAGGGATTCGAACTGCCGACCTTTCTGGTCGACAAGCTCAGTGTTTTAGCCACTGAGCCACTGCATCCCCTTCTTTTTCTTTTTTTTGGACTCTTTATAAATAAAGCCCCCTGTTCATGTTTCAATCTCTCTAAAATAAAGGAGCCATACAGTCTTGTGTGAAACAGAGTTCCAAGGTTATTAGAAGTATTTCAATATAATAAGCGTATTTTTACTTACATAAATGATCAGGACCTTTCAACACTAGGCGAACATGACGGCTTCCATAGGGAATAACAACAACGGTGTCATCCACTGGATTGGGGAGGCAGGAAAGCAAAAAAACACACATGGTCAACAAGCAAAGGAAGCTCAACCAAGCAGAGAAAACCATTTTCATGGGAAAATTGCAAGCCATACTTTGGTCACTTAAAATAAAAACACTCAAATCCAATGAACCCTGAAGAAAAACTAAATGTGAAACAAGCATGCTTTTATATGCCTAGTCAATGGCCTTGTTTTTGAGAAAAATCTGTTTAAATTAAACAAAGTCTCTTGTAAAACAAACCCTTATGGCCTTAATGCATCAGCCCTTCTTCGAGCCTACTCCTGTCCTTCAAGAATTTGTACAAAGAATTTTCACGAATGTTAAAAAATAAAATAAACAAGAAACATAATCAAACTTTAAAGTTGTTTTTTATGGCTAAAGTAAAGTATTTGCTATGATGATATTCAGTGATTACTGTATGTTACTGAGATGAAGTGGAGGTGAAGAGGGAGGAGATGGAAAGATCCTTTATATACATCTATGAAAATAACTGTATGCTGCATTTGTAAAAATTTAGGGTACATAAGTATCACAGAAACAGAGGAAAATAACCATGTGGTGCCAGGATTAGCAGACTTTCTCATTATAAATCCTATTGTGCAATTTTGCACAATGATTCAGATATTAAATATGCATTCAATATGTATACTGGAAATCAAAATAAGGATTTAAAAAGTCTATCGATTACTCATACATTTCAGTTCAAAAATAATTTTGAAATTTTATTGTATTATTTTAAACACAAGTAGTGCATTGTATTATTTGGATAGGATGGAATTTATATGGTATTGCCTAAAGGTTATTAACCCTCACATCATTTAGATAGTTTAAGTCTTTAAAGAGAAAGAAAAAAGGGGTTATGCCAACATTCACTATGATTTCTAAGATGTTATTGTTAATATTTGTTTGTACCCCAACTTTTTTATTTAATAACTCAAGGCAGTAAATTTACCTAATACTACTTTCTCCTCTGTTGTCCCCACAACAACATTGTGAGGTAGGTTGAGAGAGATTTACTCAAAGTCACCCAACTTGCTTTCATGGCTAAGGCAGGACTTGAACTCATGGCCTCCCACTTTCTAGCCTGGTGCCTTGACCTCTAGGCCAAATTGGTTTGCAGCTTAAGGTTGCTTAAAATATACCGTATTTTTCGGAGTATAAGATGCATCGGAGTATAAGACACACCAAGGTTTTGAACAGAATTTTTTTTTAAGTAGGTAGGTAGATAGATGGATAGAGGGATAGAGAGGGATAGAGGGAGAGAGAGGGAGAGAAAGAGAAATACAGTAGATATGTAGGGAGAGAGAGAGGGTAGGTAGGTAGGTAGGTAAATAAAGGGAAAGAGAAAGAGAAATACAGTAGGTAGGTAGGGAGAGAGAGAGAGAAAGAGTAGGTAGGTAGATAGAGGGATATATAGATAGATAAAGAAATACAGTAGATAGGTAGGGAGAGAGAGTAGGTAGGTAGGTAGATAGAGGGATAGAGAGAGAGAAATACAGTAGATAGGTAGGGAGAGAAAGTAGGTAGGTTGGTAGATAGAGGGATAGAGAGAGAGAAATACAGTAGGTAGGTAGGGGGAGAGAGAGAGTAGGTAGGTAGATAGAGGGAGGGAGGGAGAGAGAGAGAAAAAAAAAGAGAGAGAGAAATACAGTAGGTAGGTAGGGGGAGAGAGAGAGAGAGTAGGTAGGTAGATAGAGGGAGGGAGGGAGGGAGAGAGAGAGAGAAAAAAAAGAGAGAGAGAAATACAGTAGGTAGGTAGGGAGAGAGAGAGAGTAGGTAGATATGTAGGTAGATGTTTCCAGGTGTATTTATCCATGTGCTGGAGAAGGAAATTCCTGACAACCTGCAGCACCTAAGACTTGTTTCTATTGGCACAGCACTTGATCAATGTAATTCTCATCAATCACTCTAACTAAAGAACTTTCCGAAAGGGGGGAAAAAAGAGTTTTTGCACTCTGCAAATCTCCCCCAAACAGCCCGTTTTTTTGTGAAAACAGGGCCCGTTTTTTTTCAAATAAAAGGCATGAATAGCCTTGGAGGGGGCTTGCAGAGTGCTCCTAGGGGGGCAAAATTGAGCAATTTTTTGCGAAAACAGGCCTGTTTTTTGTCAAAAAAATGCATGCATAACCTTATGGAGGCTTATAGAATGCTGCTGGGGGCTGGGCGAGGGGGCAAAATAATGGCCCACTTTTCACCCATTTCTGCCCTACCCAGCCCCCAGAAGCTCTCTGAAAGCCTTCATAAGGCTATGCATGGCCATTTTTGTGAAGAGGGTGGGGCTTGGGGAGGCAAAAAAAATGCTATATTTGATGTATAAGATGCACCCAGATTTTCAGCCTCTTTTTTGAGAAAAAAGGTGTGTCTTATACTCCGAAAAATACGAGTACATCTAGTTTTGAGAAACAACTGCAAAATGCTCAAATGATTTATTATATAATAAACATTTCTATCTTAAGCTTAATTTTTAATAGGGATATCAACTGTGCATTGTTACTGAATGTTGCTTGTACTTATTAAAAACTAAGAAAAACCGAAAAGGAAAAGGAAAGGAAAAAAGAAGTAAAAAAAAAAAAAAAACCCCAACTAGTTTGTTCCTTTCCCCTTCTTTATGCTTCAGTGTTTATAACTCTATGTACCCTGCTAAGCAGGGGTGGGCTTCAAAAATTTCAGCAACGGGTTCTCTGCCAGGTTGCTGGTGGGTGTGGCCATGGTGGGTGTAGCCTAGTTGGCCTTCTGCACTATGCACCATGGCCGGGGGGGGGGGCATTTTCATCTTCCCCAGGCTCTGGAGGCTTTCCTCAAGCCTCCGGGAGAGCAAAAACTGCTTCCCCCAGGCTTCGGAAGCCCTCCGGAACTTCTGGGAGGCCCATTTTTTTCCTTTCCCGAGCTTCCGCGCAGGCCCTGCACTTACCTCACATCCAAAACAGGCTGCATGGAGACTCCTGGGAGGGACAGAATGGGGTGGGAGGGGCCAGAGGTGGGATTTGGTGAACCCATAGCAGCTCACTTCTGCTGCTAAGATAAGGAGGCCTTGGAAGCTCAAGGTAGCCATAGAATACTTAACAGCATTAAATATTTGTCTGTTATATGTGCATGGAACTCTATGTGCTTTTTCTAATACTTAATTGCACACTTGAGTCAAAAAGCAAAACTGCTAATGCACTTCTCTCAATCCACAATTCTAGTTCCATCAGATAAAACGTACCACCATACTGGGTATTGTAAAACATAATAAATAGGAGGTTGGAGCAATTCCTGCATAGGAAAGTTGCCAACACGAAACAAATGGCAGATGCACATAAATAAATTGCCAAGAGATCTTGTCAGTTGAGTGATGATCTCTAATAAACAATAAATAATAGAAATCAAAGGTTGTTGCGAGACAGGGGGAAGATAGCTATTTCCCCTCCTTCTTGCAGAATCCCCAATGAAATTTAATAATAAAAATTTTCGGATACATAAAAGCAAGATTTTTTTTTCACATAGTGCATAGTTGAACAATACATTTAGCTTGTAAGGATGATCTCTGACCTGACAGCCATTCGTTTTGAACAGTATATCTTACTTCAAGGACCTCATGTGCTGCTTGTGAGCCTCCTAGGACACCAAGCTGACCAATGGGAGACACATGTTTCTGAATAAATTATTAGGGCTTTGGTTTAGTTCTTTCTTTATATTTTCTGCAAACCCCTGCACTCTTTAAATGATTTTTTTGTAAACACAGATGTTGTCTGATCAGTGGCCAACTCTGAGATACCCACCCAAAAGTGCATTTTTTCCATTTTTTATATATTTATTATTAATTTTATTTATTTCAAAAAAACCAGCTTTCTGGTCCTGGTTAGTGTGAACTCAACTTTCCTTTCAACACATTTCTTCTTTCAATCGTTTCATCTTTTAAACTGGTTTAAAATAATGATGTAAGAATATTTGCTGGAAGCCAGTTCATTTTCGTATTTATTTTACACAGCGCTAATCATAGCTACACTCTAAAATGTTATCATAAACTCACAAACGGACAGAAATGCCCTTTTAAAGTACTTCTTTTTTCAAGTATGTTTTTCCATTTTAAATATTAAAATGTGTTAGCAAGACCTTTCTGGTCTCTGTAATATAATAATAGGTTTAAAAGAAGTTAATGGAATGAGACTTGTGAAAATAGAAAGTCTGTGTTTATCTCCAGGTCATTTGAAGTACAAACAACCACAATTTTTCTTTATTTTCTTTTTAATTTCCAGTGAACTCAATATTGTCAAAGGGCCTTTTGATATGCGTTCCTTCACTCTGTGATATGGAAACTGTATAATGCACTGTTAAAACTGTCTGATTGTTTGTAACCTTCCACTGGGTGAAATGGTGATCTCTCCCTCCTGGGGAACTGAAATTTGGCAAAGTTGTGGTGCTTCAGTGCTGCAGTACTGTTCTGCTTATATGATCATCATTCCAATGCACCCTGCCATTTTCCTATAGGGAAAGGCACTGGGGAAGCCGTTAGAGAGTTGAACATTGCTCCCCTTCTTACTGGGATCTTTTGCCTGTCCATGGTCATTCGGTTTCTCTGTTTAGGTAAGGAAATATATTTGAAACAATGACCAAACAGGACACATGTTGTCTAGTAGAAAATTCTGCTGAAATCTTACTTTGCCTTTGAGTGCTCAGTTCCACCAAAGCCAAGAGAAGAATTTCAATGCCCTCTTTAAAGCCAAGCTGGTAGAGGCGTAGAGCTATGCCCAGGGTATTGAGTCATATTATTGTCTAGAGTAAGCTAAAGTTTACATTAGCAAGAACATCTCTCTTTAGACCCTTGGTTCTCTGTGATTTTGGCAAGGCAATATGTAATAAGTTGACATTAATATAGGCTCCTCAACTTAAACTCAGCAGAAACTACATTAGGGCATTGCCAGATAAGAATCTTTATTATATGTTATTATATGTTTATTGTATGGATGAAAACACTTTACAGAGCTGATTGCCCTCTATTAACATGAGACTTGTAGTCTTCTCCAATGGCTACTGCTGTTTACATCTGGTTCCCTCCCTCCCCCCAACTTTTCTACAATTTTATTGATTAGAAAGCTTTCTGGTTTTTAGTCTCACAGATATGTGAGATTTGCTTGCCGTATGAACTCTTACATGAAAATAATTCTATTGAGCGTTTTGGGATTTGCTTCTGAGTGAGACACATTAATGTCTCACTCCTTGAGTTTACATGATGTATTGACCTATGGTTTGCTTTAATTTGTGGAATTAAATGCAATAAGCTGAGTTCACAGATTATTTTATTAGGGAATAAAATATTGTTCACAAACCTTAATAATTGGGTTTATGCAACCTGCTAAACCCAAAGCACCAGTGCAATAGCTTGACATGGTACTCGCACCCTGTTAGGTCATAATCTATGGTTTATGAATGGCTGTTTTCACTTATCACACCACGTCAGTCAAATATAACACAGTTTTAGAAAGCAGCACAGTAGTTAATTAATTCCCAAAATGAAACTTCCTGAGAATGGAACATATTCTTGGCTAAATGTCTCGTTTCAAGCTCTCTGTGATGTGAAACCAACTGCGTCTGAAGTTTCCTTCCTCAATACCTAGACCCTGGGCTTGGCTACCATTTTTTTTAATCATTTTCCTTTTATGTCACCTGTTTGCATTTGACCCTGCTGAATACCATAGGAACATTTTTTTTCTATAACCCCCTTCTCAGAAAATGACGCCATCTCCCTGAGGCTGCTCTAAGTGGCTGGGATAAATTTGGGCATGTCTAGGAAGCAGCTAGGGTTCTTTATTCAGCACAGCTTCCAAACTGGCTTGTTCTGTGGTTTAAAAAAAACCCCCAAATAGATTCATTCTATAAGGGGTCTAATAAAAACGGGGATGTAGAGAAGGATCCTCAATTGCTGAACTGCCGAACTTTTCAAGTCATCTTTCATTTTTATAGGCAAAAAGAGGACACCAACCAGATGTTTCTCCTTTAAGAAAAGTGTAGGAGGCAAGCCAGAGACACATATCTTCTCCCACCCCACCGCTTTTCTGTTTCCAGCCCCTCTGGGATTGATATACCAGCCCTATGAACACTGCAGTAGTTATTTTTCTTATAAGGGCTAATAGTTGCAATGTTACATACATTTTTCCTCTTCCTTCCCTTTCCTATTTTTCCTTAGCAATGGACACAAAGCAGAAGCACAAAATAAATGCAGATACGAAGAGAAAATGAATCCAATATGATGAAACCAACAGTGTGTTTGGAATGTTTAAAAAGAAAAAGAAAAACAATTTCCAGCATATTTTTGGCACAGAATCTGCTAATTCAAAGTGCTAAAAAAATTCAAGACCCCTTAAGTGTGACAGGAGGCCTCTGACATTTTCCTGCTACCTGCGTAACAGATGTTCCTTTCCAGGAAAAAATTAAAGGAAAATCATAAATGAAAGCAAAAATGCCTCAGTCCCGAGCCTGTGCTGTGTATTATCTAGGAAAAGATTGTAAAAATGTGTAGGATATCTAAGAATAAAATTATCTACAGACAACATATTTTATAAAACATCTTTAAAATATAGTATTCGGCCATACTGGGGAATATGCTGCAGTGTGGACAGTCCTACTCAACAAAATCAGGTTTTGTACTTTAATGCGTACCACCGTATGAATGTTCTTATGCTCAACTAATCCAAAACAAAAACCTTGTAGTTCTGTTTCCCTTCTTCCAAGAAACACTGGGGAATCTTGATAAAAGAGAAAAGAAGAAAGAATAATTTCTTTTCATCATTTCCTTTGCCCTGAGCTTCTTTTCCTGCCATGCTATTTAGTTCTAAAAAACTCCCAAATCTCTATTGCATTGCTTTATTCCAGGGAGAGAAAAAAACATTCGTATCCTTTTCTTTCTTTTAAAACATTCCGGGATAGCACAAAGTTCCTTGATTTCTTGATCGATTGTTTAAATTTGTAACATTAGAGTGCATGTCCTCCAAACTCAACAGAGCACAAGGAAAACATTTTTACTGTGACCCTAGAATGCCCCATTTACACAAAATGTGCCCTGGTTTCCAGATTATGCTACTTCAATGACAATTTGTCTTAATATTTTAAAGTATTCCTTCTATGAGTTCCTGGGCTGTAAAAACTGATTTTAATTTTAGTAGGAACTCAACGCCAATTGCACAACCACATCCGAATATTACAGGATTGCTTTATTATTCTTGGAATGAGATCTTTTTGTGATCTGGTTCTAGGGAAGTGCTCTTTTTACACCTCCAAGTTTCTTCATTTCCTCCACAAGTCCTTCCTACATATATTTTTCTAACTTTCACAGACTTAACTCACGGAGGCATTTCAATTGTATTTGTCTCCCCAACTACCACATCACTCAGAGCACAACTTTGAAATGCCCACTTGGGTGCCTGCATATAATCCAGGAGCTCAAATATGCATTTATTCATATTTCCTCTCCGTTGCCTCTCTCCAGTCATGTCCTACAATATTTCTTCCTTACAGTTTATGCAGTCAGGCATCCATCGTTGCTCAGTTAGCTTCCAAAGGATTTCTGTAATATTTACAGTGAACAAATGGGAATCAAGCCACTATAAAGATTTTTCCCCTTGTCTTTCTTTTTGTTATTACTAAAAGAACTGTATGCTGAGATGCAACAGGGGTTGAATCTGAAGACAAGAATCAAGCTAGCCATTAATTGATTATAAATGTAGCAGAAAGCATACACATAAAATTATTTGTTGGCTTGGTTAATATAAATTCCAACAATCACTGAGGTAATCAGAACTGGTGCAGTGAAGATACAGAAGTTCAATAGTTCCTTAATTCAAATTCATTATATACTTTATTTAAAAGGGTCTAAAAGTGGGGAATTCCCATCTACAACCCTGGAGAATTGGTTTTCATTTATTTAAAATCATTAGGGCTGCAAATCAATGTAAGAATATCCAAAATTCAAATTGCACAGGGTGGAAGCACTATATCCTTTGCCTTTTTGTGGCTGAAGTGTGTTTGTGGCACCTGCTGCTCAACCATTTCCGCATGATCAACCTAGCTCTCAATCAATAGTTTTCCTATTCATTTATTATTCTGCTTCTCGAGGCTGTCCTCAGAGAATTTAAAAAAGAAGATGAGGTTTGCAAACTGAAAGAAAAAGCAGACAGACTCACAGACAAAAGGAGTGACGAACAAGAGGAAACCAGAGGTAAGTAATTTTTTAAGGCAAAGCAATTGAAGCAATGAGCGTGGCTTAGCATTTATACTTCACCAAGTCTAGATTGAGATTCATTTTCAGACATTCTTGCTTAAGCAGTAGTTTAAGTGGGGTTAATCTCCAGACACATGGAAATTACTCATAAGCGGTGGGGGGAAGGGGGAGAACTATGCCAGTCCATTTGCTGATTAATCAAAAGGATCAATTCATGCCTTCTTCCCACAAGTTTCCTTCTGGAAAGTGAAATGAGATTAAAGGATATCAGATATGTTTTTTATTGTCTTCAAATGATGACATATGAATCATGACATCATCATACAATTTATGCAAATGTGGAATTGACGTGAATTGTATTGCGATATCTGATGCAAAATTGAACACCACAACGACAACATGGCATTCATGTTATCCTTTTTCTTCCCTTGCGTCCAGAATGGGTATTAGCGAAGTGAGTTGTTCTCCAGTTTCCCAAATGTCATGGCAAATTAAATGTTGCATTTAAGAATTGATAAAAACCTGAGATACGAGGCATGAGAAGCAGCAAGGATAGAACTAAAAACTGGGAGCGGTAAGACAGTGAAAATATCTAAATGTAAGCAGGAAACATAAACGGTGGCAACAAAAAGGAATATAAAGAAGAGAGCAGTTATGGAAAAGGGTCTGATATCTGTACCACAGCTATTATCATAATTAGTAATCATTTCTGAATTTTAAAAAGCTTTATATTCAAGGAAAGAATCTGAAAAAGAATTATTGGTTTACTTGTTCTATTTTAAAGCTGCCCTTTGTCCAAGCAGTTCAAGCCATTCTACATAGTTTGCCTGTGCTACCATTACTGCAGCCTCGTAAATACAGTAGGTTGTGATGAAGGATACTGTAATTGATTTACAGTAAGCATCGTGACTTGGTGGAAATGTTCTTCTGTTCTCTCTAGCATAGAATCAGCAGAATACAGTAGGCCACGTCACCTATGATAATTTTTCCTCCTTGGCACAAGAATGGCCAAGAATGTAAATAAATTTCTCAGTTATTCAAAGTTTGCATCTGTTGCCTTTGATTATATTGGTCAGGAATAGAGTTGAAATCCAATTCATTTAGAGAATATCCAGGTGGGATTCTTGTTTGTTTTGCTCTGCATTCACTTAATACAACAACATGCAAAAACGCTGATTTGCCAACTGAGGGTGTATCATGAACTTTCCAGACAAGAAAATATTCTGTTTGAAAGCAAACACGATTCTTTAAACAACTGTCTCTTCCCATTCCTTATATCAATCAAACATAAATAGATGGAATAAGATATTCAGCAAAGTCTACTCCAAATGTGATTTTAGATGTTTAGGTAATGTACTGGTCCCCCCCCCCACCTTAAAATCAGAATACAATTAAATGTATGTACACAAATACTCACATACCTGAAGCAGATATAGTGCTGAAATCACTTTTGGCACAATGAGGAAAAAAGTAAAATAAAGCATGAGTTTAATAGCATGCTGCAAGTTACATTGCAGCCAGGGGTAATAGCCCCGTTTTGTTTTGCAGAGACATTTAGCAATGAAAAATGGACACGATTAGGATAGAATCACTTTTCCCCCTGCATGCTTCCAGAACCACTTCTGAATGGTAAATGTAGCTGTCTAAATCAAGCCCATGACTTCATACGGAAGAACTACTGGCAAATGTATGGCTGGGTTTCCTTCACCTCCCCAAGCCCTATAAACCGCAAATCATCTTCTCCCAAGCTGGCTACGCAGTTCAAAGAGGTTGCTGGGTTAACAATATGCAGTAGTTTGGCCCAAGCTACCCTATTTCCATGAATGAATTAACTCTGGGATATTCCAACTTTGCAAGTCTTTGCATGCTTTCATGGCATGTACGTTTTGTCTCCTTATTTTTCAAGGCACTGACAACAGCATAGAGCATGCCCCATTGTCCGCTACAATTGGCATGACTCCAAACACAATGCGGGTTGCATATATCTAACAGACAAGAGAGCAGGCAAAAATTATTCAGCAGGTGCAGCTTTTTCCTATTACGCCGCAGGACCAGTCTCATCTGTATGGCTGTCCTCTGATACCTAAAGAAAAATAGCTACGTTCTTTGTGACATCTGGCAAACCTATTTAACAACTCCCAAAACAGAAGGATCCAATCCTTTTCTTGGGAGAAGATGGAATATTCAGAAATTAACTGTGTTTGATTTCCCAGGTTGAAGTCAGGAAAGTTCAAGAAAACATTTTTAGGATAGCTTTGGTTGTTACTAAAAATTTAAGGACCTAACACTCCTTTAAAAAAAAACATATTATGGTTTGGAGAACAGTCGTATTCCCACTGAGGTAAAAGTCAAGTCAACATCTTACATTTATTTGCCAAGAGCTGAGATTTATATTGGCCACGAACAAGCCGGCAGGTGGAACCATCGCCATCACAGACCCCACAGTTATCTTCCTTCACAGGGCTTCCCAGCTGATGATCACAGCCAACAATCTGACAAAAGAGAAAGATGTGCAGTTCAAATTGAGCACCTCCTGACAGTTGGACCTATTTCTGAGCTTAGTTCCCGCCAATTTTCTTCATCACATCGTCTCCAAAGGGCCATAAAGCATGTTCGCAAGAAAAGGGAGAGCAAAATGAATTTGCTTGGTAGAGTTCCATCTGAAATCAGGAGCACTGCTTACAAGGCAAAAAAATGGTGGGCAGTATTTAAAAGTTGCTGAAATGATTTTTTTTGGGGGGGGGCTTCAGACTCCTGTCAATATTTTATAGTTAACATGTTTATTATGAAATAGTAACATGATTAAATCTCAATGAAAGTTCATCTTCAGATTTACTATCTTACAGGGAACTTAGCATTTTGCTGAGGAAAATTGAGGTATCAGATCTAACCGTGCATTAAACCAATGAGTGCAAGAGACATGCTGATGCTTTTATTATACCAAAGAGTAGCTGGATACCCATGTTCTGCTATGAAACTATGTGATCCGGCTTGCTAAACAGACACTTATAGCTTGAAAATTAATGAGTAGTTATGATTGGCCTTTCCCCTCCCCTTCTCTCTCTCAGGCTTGCCCCACAGATGCCTCTCCTATCTTATCCCCTTCTCTCCCGCAGTCTAACTCCTTAGCATCAGAGCATTTTTCGGGGGGGGGAGGGGGAGTAGAATGTCTAAACTCCCAGTCTGCAGGCTGGATGAATCACACGCTGGCCATGCCCATGCCCAAGGTGCAGTTGGAACAGAGTTCTTTTCAGATGGGGAGGGGGAGTAGAATGTCTAACTCCTTAGCATCAGAGCATGTTAATAATAATATAAGAAATACTAATGATCTGATGGTCATTTCAAAAAATCCTTTCTTAGTGAGCACCTAGAAGCCAAAAGGAACAGTTGTGCCAAATTTCAAGTTTGTAGTTTTTACAGTTCTGGAGATTTCATGATGCTGTGTGAGTGATATTTCATTTTTATATATAGATGAGTAAAAAAAGAACACCCATTGCAGATAAAACTTTAAGTAACAGCTGTAATAATGACTTGTAGTGTCCTACAAGGCCTGTCTATGTAACTTTTATATTTGCTGTTGTCTTACAACATCATATTCCATCGTATCATTTGGGGGTCATCTCATTCTGGGTATTGCAGACTTTTTCCAGAGAGTATTCAGGCAGAGGAACGAGGTCATATATAAAACCAAAAGAAAGTCAAGGAATCTGAATTCTATTTTTAGTTTTTTTTTCCAACAAGAATTAAGGGCAAAATGTCTTCCTCAAAAATTTTTGTGACCTTGAGTGCTCCATTCAAAAGCAAAATAGAGTCTGATCCATAAAACAGATGAGTCAAAGAAGAAGGATCCAGATGAGTATGCCATTTCAGTTTTTGATTAACTATTCAGGCTTAAAGCATTTTTACATAGGCTTTACAAAGCTTAAAGTAATGACATGCATTTCAGAAGATCAGATTAACACTGAAATATTCTTTTAATATAAGCCATTGAAGTTAAATTTGATCTAGTTTAAATTGAATCTGTTCAAATTTTCCTTAGCTATATAATCTGACTCTCCAAAAATACGATTTGTTAAAATATAGTTACAAACACAGCATAAGGATATAGATATGTATATTATAACATCCCGTAGTAGTACATTTCTTTTAGGTTCAAATCAAAGTAACCAGAATAAGAATCTGAACAGTATGAAGCATCATTCCCATGTTTTTTAACATTTAGGAAACTAGAAATACTTAAAGGTACTTTCTTAAATCAAGTATTTTAGTCCTGGAAAGTATTATTATTTTTTTAAAAAAAAATCAAAGCTATAAATTTAATAGGGTACATGAGATCTAAGGCTGTCAGACTTCAATTGCAGAGACTGTGCCTGTTGCTTTAAGAAATTCACAGCTGCAAAACAAGAATGCAGCTGTGACTTCTCCCATTCCGTCTGGCTCTCCCCTTTGTTCCCTATGCTGTTTAATTCGGCATGTGTGAGAGAAGCAACAGATAAACTACACCATAGCGGCATCTGTGATATTTGGCAATTCTAGACAGATTTCTTTCAACTTTGGAGTCTCCTACTTCTCTAGTGCTAATCATCTGTATTAGGGATGAGAAGTCACACGTATTTGTACTCTGATGTCAGAACCAAGGAGCAATCATGGCATGGGTCAAACTAAAGTCCTTTGATGTTCAACTAGTTGTGGCTGTAAAATAGGCTGATTTAGCCTGTTAGTTCAATAATATGCAACTCACCTGACCCTTATGTTTCCCCTCTATTTCTCCTCCAAGGTCTAAATTTTTTGTTTCCAGTTTGAAATTATTCCCCTCCCCTCTCCTATCCGAATATGATTTGTAGTGAGTGTTTAACTGGCAGGAGCTAACTATAGGTTTACAGTTTATTTAAGTTTGACTAACACTTACAAAAGAACAACAGCATCCTGGTGAGGTGGGCGTGGGAATGCAAAACTGTGTTGTGGTGTCCCAAAGCAAGTCCTTTTTGTATGTGCATTGTGATGTTGCGTGAATTTACAAAAAGGCAAGACAGTGATGTGATGCTGCTGTCATTATTCTGATGAAAACGGCAAATTCCCATGGACGCTCATGAGAGAAGAGTAAATGAGTTAGACTTGCTTGTAACAGTAATAGTAATAGAGTTGGAAGGGACTTTGGAGGTCATCTATCAGGGGTAGTATTCACTTACCTACCGGTTCGCAAATGTGAGCGCACACTCAAGCTTGCTTCGCTCGCACACACCGCCCCACGCATGTGCTTTTGGCTAAAAAAAGGGCCTAAATGGGATGCCATAGATCCAGGGCGGGTGGTCAGGGCCACCCGCGATATCCGCTACCAGTTCAGGTAAACTGGTTCGAACCAGTAGAATACCACCTCTGGTCCAACCCCCTACTCACTATTTCTGATAAATGGCTATCCAGTCTCTTCTTGAAAGCATCCAGTGATGAGGCACCCACCACTGTTTAAGTATATAGGGGAACATTTTTGTCTTTTACATCAAACTAGGAAAACACATCAGTGTACAAACATTATAAAAATAGGGTCAGAAAAAGAGAGGAGGCCTATTCCTTTCCTGAATTGCGAGCTACTTTTTAAAAAATACTGAAAATAAGGGATTTTCAGAAAGATGACGACACTCCTAAGCAATTAAAACAAAAATATGCTGAAGATTTAAAGCTGGTAATTCAGATTTGTCAGCACCACTAATCATATCTTCTGGACTCATGGCTGTTTGAAAAATACATAACTCAACATAGAGGTCTAATAAAAAGAGAGCATGTTTTTCACCACATGCATGGATTTTAAGTATCTGTGGTACTTAACAGCAGTCAGTCTGAACTTCTGTGAGCTTATAATAAAATGCAGCAGAGCAAATTCATTGTGCTTTTAAACGGTTATGGAAATATATTTTTTTAATCTGTGGGTTTTAAAAAAGCCACACAAAGGTGTATAGCTACAGTAAACAAAAATTTCATTGACCTCTCATAGAATTAGCAGCCCTATTGAAATCATATGGATATTGCAGAGATAATTTTGCATTGCATAATCATAAGAGGGATATGATTTCCTGAAGACATTTATTGAACTTCTGCCACTGAATTTCAGCAAAAGAAAGCTACAGAATTTAATTTCAAGCAATTGATCAGAATTTTGAAGAACCAATAAAAAGAGGGCATCAGATGAGCCGAATCACTTACAATAGTGCATTCTTTCTGCAAAACAATGATATCTAATGCAGCGGTCCCCAACCTTTCTAGCTCCATAGACTGATGGCAGTGGCAGGGAAGGGGATGGCTTCACACACACAACCTAGCTGCTGTGCATGTGCAAATTCGTGTCTCGCTCACTCCTTGTGCAGCCTGGTCTCAATGGGCTGCAGATGTACCGGTCTGTAGTCTGGGGGGTGGGGACCTCTGATCTAGTGGAACCCCAGAGATATGCCTTCTCAGGGCACCTGTCCTTTAGAACAGCCTTCTCCCTTATTGTTCTGACCTAGGCTTCCCAAAAGCATGAAGCAAATTCCTTGTCCCGACAAAAAACCCTTTTATTAATTGACTGGGAATTTTGCTCATTTACATACAGCAAAGTCTGTCAAGGGAGGATTTGTAGTTCCAGACCTTATATGGTGTAGAGAGCTGCCAGGCCAATATCTGCAAAACTTGGCAAGGAGTCTTGGAGAGTCTTGAACCAATTAAGCGAACTAATTTTCCCCTGCAAACTCTACTCCCCTTTTGCTCCTCTTTTATTTCCTCTGGGAGGGGCCATTCATCGTCCACCCATGGCCTTATTCCCAAGTCAACCCCTGTTCTTTAGCTGTTCCCTTTGTCTGGCAACTCTGTGCATGCGCATACTGGGAACAGGCTCCAGCTGTTCGTCTGCCTCACTGATGTCTGACTCTGAAGGCAGTTGATAAGTGGCATACAGCTCTGGCCTCCTCTCTGCCTCTGATGCACAGCCCTCATCAGAGCCTTCCCCAGACTCCAGGACTGGCCCACATTCCTCCCCAACCTCCTCACTGTCTGAATCTGCTGCCAGTTCTGCTGGTAGGCCACAATACTTATATCCAGAGGGCCCCAACCATACTGACTGTTTGTAAGTATGACAATCATGAAACCATGATGACCTGGCTTTGCCCTCAGAGATTAGGATTGGGACACTGGTAGAACCTGATAAATTATGGTATGTTCCTGTGATGGACCTTGATTACTTACTGTGATCATTTTTAATTCCATTTTATTTTCTTTTATATTAATTTTATAAACTTGGTGGGGAGGGTTTGCACCATATGTCAGTCACCCAGAATTACTTGTTGAAGATGTACACCATATAAATGACCTGCATAAATACATAAATAAAATCCAGCATTGCATCTGCCTGTTACTCTGAATAGCAACTGTCCTGCTTACCAACAGAAATGTTCCATCTCCTTTACCCCCAAGAAATTTGTCATTGAAAAATTACCATCACCCCTTACTCAGAACATAAACATTGCCTTGCGGAGAAGCCATTTCTATACGGCCCTCATTAACAGGTGTATGATTATTCCACATTAGAGATGGAAGGTGGGTGCCAAACTCACAAGGAAAAGCAGATGTCTCAGAAGACAGGAATCAGACTTCGAACAAAAAGGACATATCCCTTTTTGTAGACATTCCTTCCTCCTGGTTGAGGCAGACTCTATTTTTTCTATTAATAAGTCAAGATCAGGGGAGACAACACTAGTCCTCGACTTACAATCATAGTTGAATCCAAAATTTCTGTTGGTAAGCAGGACAGTTGTTAAATGAATGTTGCCTCATTTTATTACCTTTCTTGCCACAGTTGTTAAATGAATCGCTGTGGTTGTTAAGTTCGTAATCCTTTTGTTAAGTGAATCTGGCTTCCCCATTGACTGCTTGTCAGAAGGTCACAAAAAGTGATTGCATGGCCCTGGGAAACTGCAAGTGTCATATATATATATGAGTCAGTTGCCAAGTGTCTGAACTTTGATCATGTGACCATGGGGATGCAACAACAGTCATTAAGTGTGAAAGTAGTCCTTGACTTACAACACTTCATTTAGTGACTGTTCAAAGTTACAATGGCACTGAAAAAAGTGAGCTATGGCCATTTCCCCAGTTTCACAGATAATGCACAGTTTGCATTATCCCTATGAACATGTGATCAAAATTCAGACCCTTGGCAACTGGTTCACATTTATGGCAATTGCAGTATCCCCGGGGTCATGCGATCACCTTTTGCGACCTTCTGACAGGCAAAGCCAATGGAGAAGCCAGATTCACTTAACAACCGGGTTACTGACTTATCCACTGCAGCGGTTCACTTAACAACTGAGACAAGAAAGATCATAAAATGGGGCAAAACTCACTTAACAAATGTCTCACTTAACAACAGAAATGTTGGTTGTAAGTCAAGGACTACCTGGACCCTTATCTGCTTAGAAGCTTAAGCACAGCTTTAGCAGAGGAAAAATAGTGCAAGCACCAGAATACAACTCCAATTAATTGCTTACTATGGTCTGAAACAATTCCCCGGCATGAGACCAAATGGCTGTCTTTCAAAGGGAAGGTTTTATTCTGTAGCCTTTATGCTCATATTAAGAACACAGAATAATATAATAACAAAGTTGGAAGGGACTCTGTCTGGGCAAACACCGAGTTGAACTGGCTGGATAGAAAATTGTGATATATTTTTATCACACCAAGATTCATACCTAAAATATGTTCACAAAACAATATACGACACCAGGTCAGCAACTTAAGGCAATGAGGCTAGTGTAGGCCATAAATTGGTATCAAAATGAAGGCCTACCATCTATACCCCACAGTTATAATTATGTTTTCAATACACATGAATTTTGGCTCTTCTTACAAGTTTTTTTTAAAAAAACAACAACACATAAACCAGCCCAGCAATGACAAATCTTTCTTGAGCCTTGCCTGTTCATAAATGCCTCAGGGTGAAGTCTTTTTCATATTTGTTCCTTGTTACCATTGAGAAACTTGGCCAGGAAATAGTATAATAAAAACAAGCCAGAAAAGCTAGCCAGGCACAGATAAATCTCCCCCCCCCCAAAAAAAAGGTCCTTTCTGCGCCACAAATTTTACGATCAAGTGCCTAATATTGGAACGGGTGTCTCTAATCTACTTAAACACTTGCTTTTAATTTGAACTTTGTTCGTATCTTATAATCTGCTTGACGTGTACCCTGTAGCTTTAGTCTGGTTATTTGAATAACTACAGATGACAGGATGCAGTGTGAGTAAAATCTCGGCTCAAGTTGGTCACCAGAACTGACTGCAAGGGAGATGTAATTTACTTACAGACTGTGTTGTAAACTAATCTCAAAAGATTGTGAAGAAAGAGAAAAATGTCTACGCCTGCAAAAAATGGAGGTTAGGAATCCTAATTCTGCTCAATTTCCCGCACAAATAAATGTGCCACAGGCTCCAAAAGATAAAACGGAAAGGACTGCTTATTATTTTAACATAGAAAGAAATTTAACAAGGATCTTAATACATGTCACATTATTCCATCTTCTAAAGTGATCATAAAATGTGAAAATGATACACCTTCTCTCTGTACTCTTGCTTCTTTGAGAAAGAAAAAGGAAATGAAGAGAAGGGCCGCTATGGAAGTACTACTTCAGACGTTTACACATTTCTTCTGCAAAATACACATGCATATAACCTATTCAGAGAAAGAAACCTGGCCTTTTATGGACCATGATACTAGGGCAAGGGTATCAAATTTGATTTCATTGTGGGCCGCATTAGGGTTGTGTTTGACCTTCGTCACTCATGTCAGGGGTGCCTCCTGGTGGCCCGAGTACTCTGCCAGCAAAAATGGAGCTCGGGAGCTGAGATGGCTTCCTACAACCCTCTGTCAGCGGAAACAGAGCTTGGGAGGCCCGCACAAGCTCCATTTTTGCTGGGAGAAGGTTGCAGGAGGCTATTCGCTGGCAGAGGCACTGTGGGCCGGTCCTTCGCTGTTTCCAGGCTGGCCCTGGGGTCCAGATCTAAGCACCCCGTGGGCCAAATCTGGCCCCCGGGCACTGAGTTTGACACCCATGTACTAGGGCAACTGTACAATGAACTAGGATACTTTGGTGATGGTAACTTGTATCTTAATCACACTGTTAGATTACTCTTAACACACTCTATGTGGGAAGCTTTTGAGGTGACCCAGAAGCTGCAACTGGTTCATAATGCATCAGCTAAATGGCCATGATTACACAACACTTTTAAAATCACTGCACTGGTTATTCACAGTATTTCAGGCTCAACCTGAAATGGTATGTTAGCATCAGGATACACCAAGCATTGCCTTGTCAAGAATCAATCTCCCCCTCCCCCCCTCTCTCTCTAAGTATGAATGATTTGAGGTAAAAGCATGTTCAAATAATTGTAGTCAAATGAGAATTGTGGTACATTGATAGTAGGATATACAAAGATTTTTTTATTTAAAGTGTATAATCTAATATGAACTATAAGTAATGACTGTGAAAGAAATGCACGAAAGTTATCTGTAACCAATCGACACGCTTTCTACAAGATGTAATGAAGGATGATTCTTTTTTTGTGTTTTTGTTTAATTAAAATAAAAAAAACATTTAAAAAAAGAATATGAGATTTCTTATGCTATCTTCATTGAAAATATGGGAACTGTATGGTGAGCATATGCTTGATGTATTTATTTTTTTTATGAATTTCTGGGGGATGTTTGAGTTCCTTTCCCCCCCCCCCTCTACCTTAGGAATGCTTTGAGTGTGAAACTCCCTACAGATACATTTGATGAAAAGATTATATGATATAAATCTCTTCCAGATTCTATCATATGTTATAGAGAAGGTTGCAATCTCTATTTTGTTTTTGAGGGGCATGGGGGTAATAACTGTTACACCACAGGTGCATTACATTTATAACCACATTTGGACTTTTGAATGGCATATCATGGAACACATAATAAATATAGTATGTGAATAATATACATAATATGTGAATGGGATTTGGAAAAATAAATCTGATTTAATTATAATTGCATAAAATTTAAAATTAACTAATTTGATGAAGTTACAAGATCCCCATTGAATCATCTCCTGATTAAAGCCACAAAGCAAGGGTGAAATGCTACCAATTTAGACCTGAACCGGTAGTAAAAAAAATACTTAACAAAGTAAAAAAATGTTCAGACAATCAGCTGTGCTGCGCAATGGTTGGAACTTTTTTTTTTACATTTTTTGTCCGTTTTTGTTCCCAGGAGGCTTCCCTGAGGCCTGCTGGGCCAAAAAACGGAGGGGGGGTGCTATGAAAGAAAGAGAGAGAGAGAGAGAGAGAGAGAGAGAGGGAGGAGGGGAAAAAGAGAGGGAGGAAGGACCACAAACCTGGCACTAGACACAGCTTCAGAGGATACTGTGAAAGAGCATAGCAATCCAGGGCTGGAAGGGACCTGGAGGTCATCTAGTCCAACCCCCTGCTCCAGTAGGACATTGTTAAAGTGAGTTTCTGTCTTTTGACCACCACCACCCCAGCCACATGACTACATAGCCATGCCCACCCAGTCACATGACCCCCATCAAGCCATGCTCACAGAACCGGTAAGGAAAAAAAATTAGAATTTACCACTGCTCCAAAGGTCTATCAAAGTAATGACCAGCATTTTAATTTGGACCCAGAAGCTGACTTGCTGCAATTTAAGTGCGATTCTGCTGTAGCAGCATCAGCTGCATTCTGCATTCGTAGTATAGTAGCTTCTAATTGGTCTTTGTTAGCCCAAACATGAGCTAATAAGAGCAAAAGTCAGTAGCTCGGTTCGCCCGCATAACACCTATCCTCCGCGAGCTGCGCTGGCTGCCTGTAGATCTCCGGGTGCAATTCAAGGTCTTACTTACCACCCATAAAGCGCTCCATGGTAGTGGATCTGACTATTTGAGAGACCGCCTTCTGCCAATAACCTCCCTGCGTCCCATCAGATCGCATAGAGCGGGCCTCCTCCGTATTCCATCCGCCAGCCAGTGCCGACTGGCGACTACCCGGAGGAGAGCCTTCTCAGTTGCTGCTCCGACGCTATGGAACAATCTCCCCGTGGAGATTCGTACCCTGACCACAGTCCAGGCCTTCCGTACAGCCCTTAAGATCTGGCTAGCCCGTCAGGCCTGGGGATAAACTCTTCTGCCCCTCCCGAATGCTGAGTGAATGTTGTGTTTTAGTATTTTTTAGTTATTTCACATTTTTTTTTCCTATATTTGTCTTCACTCCCCTTCCCTTATTATTGTAAGCCGCCCTGAGTCCCCTCAGGGAAAAGGGCGGCCTATAAATGCTAAATAAAAAAAAAAAAGCTCCTGATCCAAGAACAGAATCGATTGAGATACTTGGCTGAGGCCTCTATCTGCTAATCTATCAGGAAGAATAATAAATCCAAGACTACCTCCAAGTTGTACAACCAACTTTTTAGGGGTAGGGTGGTGGGGTCTTGTCCAAAAGTTGGAATTATTCTGGAACCAAAGAGTTCCTAACTGAATAACAATTGTATCTTGCTGTGATTCATCCTAGTTACTTATAGCTTCATTTGTCTTTCTTCTGGTGCCTTATGGCTTGCTTATGAGTTCCTCATAAACCTAAAGTGGTTCCTTGAGGGAGTAGATAAAGTAAAGGTAAAATATGTGCTAGTCCTTCCCAACTCTAGGGGATGGTGCTCATCTCCGTTTCAAAACCGAAGAGCCAGTGCTGTCCGAAGACGTATCCATGGCCATGTGGCTGGCATGGATAAATGTCGAAGGGGCACAGAATGCTGTTACCGTCCCACCAAAGGTGGTTTCTATTTTTCTACTTGCATTTTTATGTGCTTTGAACTGCTAGGTTGGCAGAAGCTGGGACAAGTAATGGGAGTTCACTCCATTATGCGGCACTAGGGATTTGAACTGCCAATCTTTCTGATCGACTAGCCTGAGGGAGTGGGTACTTTAGTATATTCAATGAATGTTCAAATCAGCATCAAGATTAGCAATGTTATCTCCAAAGTACCTTACACCAGGGGCGTGTAGTCAGGGGAGGCAGGGGAGGCAGAGTCTCACCACTGTCATCATGAAAAGAAAAAAAAATGTAAAAGGAAAAAGGCAAGAGCTGAGGTCAGGCTGAGCTAGTTGCTGCCAGAGTCACCGTGGATGACTCTGCTTAACTGTTTTAAAAAGCCTCTAAAAAGTGCCCTCTACAGGAGGAGTCAGGAGAACGATGTGCCTCATCTAGTCTGACTTTAGGAGTTTTATGATCACTCGAGCAGAGTGAAGCAAGAGTTAAAAGCCTAAAAATTCCTGACGTAGGTGAGGCACATCGTTCTCCTGCCTCCTCCTGTAGAGGGTGCTTTTTAGAGGCTTTTTTAAACAGTTAAGCAGAGTCATCCACGGTGACTCTGGCAGCAACTAGCTCAGCCTGACCTCAGCTCTTGCCTTTTTCCTTTTACATTTCTTTTCTTTTCATGATGACAGGCAAGAGCAGAGTTGAAATCCTCTCTGAAACAGCTGGAAAAGGTACGTGTGGGTCGGAGGAAGGGGGAGGAATTCAAACTTCATCCTCAAGTGTAGATCCATCCCCAAGTGTAGTTTGATTGCAGGCAGAGCCACGTTGCCTTTTCAAACACACACACAGAGAGAGAGAGAGAGAGAGAGAGAGAGAGAGGGAGGGAGAGAGAGCTGGATAAAACTAGATAAGCCCAGCTTCACTGATTACAAGTTTGAAAGCAACGTGGCTCTGCCTGCAATCAAAGGCTTGGATAGGAAGGCAGCAGGGGAATGGGGGGGGGGGTATGGCAGAGGAGCTGCTTTCAAGCCATTGGAAAATATATCCAATCCAACTTCTCTGTGTGCGTGTGTCTGTTTGAGAGAGGGGGGAGGGAGGGAGGGAGGGAGGAAGGAGGGGGAGGTAGACGAAAAAGAATGAAGGAAACTTTTTCACAAAGGAGAAAAACAAATGCTGTCGCTTTAAATCAGGACTGAGCATGCCTGGCTGTGGAATTCTGGGAGTTGAAATCCACAAGTCTAAAAAAAATTGAAACCCACCACTATGTCAGTGCCTCACCAGCCATAAACCTGACCGCACATCACTGCCTTACACATTTATTGAAACATGTTTTTGAAGGCTTCATATGAGTTTTCTTGGGCAGATAATAAGCCTTGACAACCCTAAAGATTTCTGCTTGGTATGACTTGATGATGCAGAGGAGTGTACAACATCCTTTCTTTGCAACTTTTACAACTATGTAACAAGTGCACAAGTGTGCTAGGTTTCAAGATGACTCTTAAAACTGTCCATATTGTAACTATCTCTTGACCTGGTCTACTGTCAAGGGCTTCCCAGAAAATACCACATGTCAGTACTTTAGGGCAATCACATCAATGGCCCCTTCTGTTTCCCCTTCTGTTAAATCAACAAGGGTACAGATAAGGTCAACAACCCTGGCTTCTGGAAAATTCCCCAGAGCACCAAAACATTCATAAAATCCCATCAGTCTCTTCTGTATCACATTAACAATGATAGTATTAAAGTTTGGTAGCTTTGGTAGGTTTGCAGATAGCCTGTGAAGGCTGCATACAAACGTTTGTGTGAAGTTTGTAAAGAACTATGGTAAAATAAGGAATCAAATTAAGTGTAACACATCTTGAAATCCTTCTGTAATGTTATATTTGTGAACTCTAATACAGCTGACTTTTCAATATTTCTAGGGCTAACATGTGGATTTGAACAGCGTAATCTTTCCAACTTCTGTCTTGTGTAGTGTTGCCATTTCTAAATAAAACTGGCCTTTGGTTAACTAAATGTGTGCTTTAGGACAATGTGTGCATTTTAGACAAGGTATGTTCCTATAGTGAGAGCCAGTTGGATGTAGTGGATAAAATTTCAGACTAGAAACCAGGAGACTGTGAGTTCCAGTCCTCCCTTGGGCACCAAACCAACTGGGTGATCTTTGGCCAATCACTCTCTCTTAGCCCTAGGAAGGAGGCAATGGCAAACTACTTCTGAAAAACCTTGCCAAGAAAACAGGGATTTGTTCATGCAGGCTCTGAAAATTGACCATGAATGAATGGAAGAAAAAAAGGTTTTCACAGATTCACTTCATAAGATATTTTAAAAATGGGTAGAGTTTATGAGTATCTGATTTTCAGGGGGAAAGCCCCAAGTTCAATTACTGTTATCTTCAAATAAGACTAGATTTATCCTTGAATTCTTAGAGAGCCTCTTCTATTTGTTGTGAGTTCACCCAAACTCTTTAAAATGAGATGGGCAGCTATATCAAATAAATAATAATTTGGTGTTAAAAATACAGTTTAAGCCAGAACCCTATGGTACAATACTGTAAGCATTTTTGAAAAAGATATAAATTAATGTGAAGAGAATGTATTAAAAAGAGAATTTATTCTATATATATTTATCAAAGAACACATAAGAAATTGGCATGCATCAGAAATAAACCAATTCATTCATTCTTCTGTAATTCTGCACCAGTGTTATAGTTCTGGTATATAGAAACCCATACAAAAGAGATACAGAAAGCAATAAACAGAGCTCCCTTTTTGCTGGCAGAGGGTTGCAGGAGGCTGCAGCAGCAGGAATTTATTTATTTATTTAGTTTGTCACTCATGTACAAGATAAGAGAAATAGGAATAAACATGAATAAGAACACAGGAAATGGGTACAAATAAAGGGGTACAGTAGAACAGGGATACTTATGCATGCCCCTACGTGCATAATGGAAATTATGCAAAATGGAGTTTAGGAGCCCGTTTTCCTGGCAGAGCACTTGGGCCACCATAGGTGCCCGCGACATGAGTGACACCAAGCTGGCCATACCCACCCTCCCCTCCAAGGTGAAACACAATCCTGACATGGCTCTCAATGAAATCAAGTTTGACATCCCTGATTTAGACAATTCAGCAAGTATAACAGAGCTTTCCCTGCTATAGCCCTTTGAGCCAGTCTTGAGGACTAGGTGGGCAGGTCCATGCAGCTTTCTTGGCAATATTTGCAGAGGCATTTTCTTCTTCAGGGATGTTTTAGTTTAGAGCTAAGAAATTGTGACTCACCCAAAATCACCCAGCTGACTTCAGTACGTTTAGGGCATAACTAGATTTCAGTTTCCCCTCTCCTAGTTCAGCACCTCTAATCACTACATCAAACTGAATTTGCTTTACATCCTTGTGTAAGCTGATCCCAAAGAAAACGTGAAAATGCACATGACTGATTCTTAGCAACTGTTCACAGTTACGACGGAGCTCCCAAAAGATGCTTATGACTCAGTTCTGCAGTTCCAACAGCCACTCTCTCTTCTGTGATCCCGTGACCATTATTTTTGAGTGCTCAGCAACCCATCCACGTTTATGGTCTTTGCAACATCCTGCAATCACGTGACTGCAATTTATGAAGTTTTTGCTTTGCTTTACTTCCAGTTTCTGGCAAAAAAAAAACCCACAGCAAATAATGGATTCACTTAGCAACCATGAATATCGCTTAATAACTGCCGCATAAAATGGATCCAGGAACATGGTGACCTGCTTTATGATCGTCACGACTTACAACCATAATTGTCAAGTTCAATTACAGTCCTAAATGGAAAACTACCTGCAAGCAGAAGAAATATTTAAGAACTTATTGTGAGACCCATGGCACTAACAGTGAAAGCATTTTTGTTCCAACATTTTTAAAACGGCCTGCCGGACAGCATATTTATTTTAAATATACAAAAACCTTGCCCATCAATCTTTGAAATACATCAAAGTATTAAAGCACCAAGAATCATTACAAGCTAGCACGCTATAGTATTCACATTATAGCATCTGTAATTCTTCCTTAGCTTCAATGACTTCATTATACAGTTGGGTATCAGCACTTGAGCCATTCCAGCTGAAAGCACGTACATTTGCTTTTAAACACACAGAGCTTCTTTTGTTGATAGAAACTAGTCTTTTGGTCAAATGCAAACAGCAGCCCCCAGCCCAGTCCACTGGAGTGCATCTTTATTGTCAGCATTGGAGCCAAAAGAGGCCTTCTGTTGTGCAATCAGATAATTGGCTTGTACCCTTGTGAAACCAAATTCGGTAGGTTCACCCTGACCTCAGCAAAACGCTGAGGTTTGGACTTGGAGATCTTACATTGCAATTCAATCTGTACGCTGCCAAGGAAAGTTCACACAAACAACAGAAAATGAGAGAGGCAGAAGCATAGCTGGCTGGAATAAAAATGTTTCAAAAAGTCACTAATTTTCCAAATAGAAGGAAGATAGCCAGCATTCATTTGCATTAAAATGGGTGTTTAAAGGCTTGAACTAGTTAGCATTTTTTCACTGAATGCACTGCAGAACTTGAAGCCATTTTAAAGACAACCAGATGATAAATCTATTCATCATAAAATAAATGTCACTGAGCCTGGAGCCCTGGATGTGGTTGAGCCCATGTAATGATGTTAATTCTTGTGGCTGATTGTTTTTTCACAGATGGTCTATGTGCTATTTAAAAGTCTGTTATATTTTTTAAATCTTGTTTTAAGTGTTGTTAGCTGTGCCCGGAGTCGTGTAGTTAAGATAAATACATATAAATTCAATAAACAAACAAACAAATCCTTCAAATGAGGAGATAAGTTTGATTCCTCCTAATGTTTAGGATCAGACTGCTAATGGATGGAACTGAGTTGAAGTTTCATAAAGAATAACCTGTCTTGGTTTATATAATTGTTGCATTGTTTTGCATCATTATCATTATGTCACGACCTAAAAGCCTTTGGGAAAATGATGGTCAAGAGATCACAACCATACATTTACAAATCCTGGAACACAAAGCCAAACCTTGTTTGAAGCACCTGGAAATGAGGATGCCTTGAGGCAGGTATGGACAACCTGCATATCACCCTCTTGGCAGGGTTCCCAGACCTCTGATCACCTTTTAAAAGCAAAAAAACCCCAGACATTTCTGGCCTAAATGTTGCTATGGTATGAGAAGAGTAGTATGTGTTTCCCTTGGCTTGTGGTAAAGGGAAATTTCAATGCATCAGAAATTCATCTTGGTGTTCTCTTCCTTTTCCCCCTAGCAGAAAAGCTTAAAATTAGCATGTTCCCAAGTAAGAATGCAATGATGCTGAGCAGCCAGTGGTGGGTTACGACTGATACACCCCAGCATGGTGTACCGGTGCCTGCCGGGAGCACCAGGTACAGTTCTGGTACGGTGCTCCAGAGGGCCGGCCTGCCCGTGCTCCTTACTGATATTTGAGGTTTTGGGGGCTGCTGCACATGCGCACGGAGCATACGGCACCTACCCGATGCTCCACCGAGCAGCTGGAGCATCGCGGGTGGTAAGTAGGCATTTGAATGCTGCACTTGTGTGCACGCGCGCTGCATATGTTCATGTGGTTGACGCCTGGCCCCGTTGCACCATGCGGGTTGCACCAGGATCTGGAACCCACCACTGTGAGCAGCATATATGTGTGTGTATACAGGTGTTGGTGTACTTAAATTGATATGGCTTCCAAACAGCTAGGCCACCATCGGGATAGCCTCTAGCATTCAAAAAGTAACCATTCACACAAAATGCACACATGCCAACTCATCACATGCTCACTTCAAAAGCTCCAACATTGTCCACGTGAAGCATTGTTAGGAGGCCGCCAGGTGAAGAAAACAGCATCACATTTAAAAGAATGCAGTAAATTGTTGCTGCTTTCTGACAGCACGTATTGAATGGGAAATTAAGAGTTGACAATATATTCTTTGCAGACAGCTGGTCATTTACATCCTTTTAGAGGGTTGTGGAAGCATAATTTTTTGCAGACTACAGGAATGACCCTGAGGACACAGATAAACCTCCAAGTGCTTCTATGACCTTCTAAAACGATTCCCTACTATCCTGTCAGAGCTAAAAGAAGCTTCTTGGATGAGAACTGAAACATATTCCAAGAAAAAGAAGAAAGTCCAGTTGCCTCCTGAAAAAGTACCTTT
This sequence comes from Thamnophis sirtalis, assembly GCF_051295495.1. Taxonomy (NCBI): domain Eukaryota; kingdom Metazoa; phylum Chordata; class Lepidosauria; order Squamata; family Natricidae; genus Thamnophis; species Thamnophis sirtalis. The sequence goes on along the minus strand of NW_028261385.1, from coordinate 80,210,762 downwards.
GGGACAACCTGACCTGGATGACCGAGAATCTCTACAGACAGTTGGCAATATGGTTGTCACAACAGATCAGATGATACTTGCACTGCACAGCTGTTTTCTTGCAATGCAGAGTATAAGGAGCATCTTAGCAGGATGTCAAAGCCAATATATTCAATACTTTTGGAATGTGTGTAAAAAGTATATTTAGCCCAAATGTTCATCTTCCTTTCCTCTTTTGCACAAGTTTTAGGATTCATGCATGGCTTCCAGAGACAGTCTTATAGATTTTGAACCTAGGCTCGGATCTAGAAGCCCCTTTGTATTGTATTGCCAAAGCTCAATACTAGAAACTGGGGAATAAGATAGCGAGAATGAGAAATATGCCTTTCCTGCTGTCAAAATCATAATTAATTGTCCTGTGCTTTAGATTAGGGATACCAGTTTTCAGAAAGAGTTACCCGATTTCCAAGAAAGCTGAGCCACATAGTATTTTGCTTTAAGAAATAAATGGCTGGAAGGCAAGTTGCCTGTAAATTTTATCTGTCTTGCATTAACCATACCCCGCTTAGCACTACTGCCAGCTCAGACTGGAGTCTGTCAACTTGGCACAAGAAAGGCTTCCCCCTCCTTTCTTATACCAAACTGACACAGTGGTGAGTACAGTATGGTTTACAACAGCTGATAAATCTAACTAGGGAGATCTGCTGATTGTATCTGAACAAGGCTGCAGATGTCAGGACAGACAGCTGAATGATTTACAGCCACATGTTACATGTGCTTTGGTTGAAGGAGGATTTGGGAGATGGCCGAGGGAAAGGCATCTTTAAGAAACCAAGACAGAATAAATTGTCTACAGAATTTCAACGGAAAGGCTCATTCACACAGCAGAGGTGGTATTCAGCAGGTTCTGACCAGTTCTGGAGAACCGGTAGCGGAAAATTCGAGTAGTTCAGAGAACCGATAAATACCACCTCTGACTGGCCCCGCCCCCATCTATTCTCTGCCTACCGAGTCCCAGCTGATCGGGAGGGAGTGGAGATTTGCAGTAACCTTCCCCTGCCATGCCCACCAAGCCACACCATGCCCACCAAGCCACGCCCACAGAACCGGTAGTAAGAAAATTTGAATCCCACCACTGCCGCACAGCCCACTGTCAGGACTGGAGGAAAGCATACTTCTTGTGCAACTGGTATTTGCCCCCTTTGGTGTTTGGCTTTGGAAGTTGTAACTTCAACTTCCATGTTTCAGCTATTGGATCAAATCAGCTCAGAAATGCTTGTGGGCTTCATTCTATGAGTGCAACTGCTCTTGATGTTTGCTGGATGCATCAGCTTCAGGTGCTTCAACATTCATATCTTCTCTAAACTCAATCCCCTAAACTCTGCTGAAGATATTACCTAGCCTGATAACGAAATAGCAATAGCACTTAGATTTATACAGCGCTTCACAGGGCTGTTACAGCCCTCTCTAAGTGGTTTACAGAGTCAGCCTCTTGCCCCCAATAATCTGGGTCCTTCTTTTACTCACCTCGGAAGGATGAAAGGCCGAGTCAACCTTGAGCCTGGTGAAATTTGAACTGTTAAATTGCAGTCAGCGGCAGTCAGCAGAAGTAGCCTGCAGTAGTGCACTCTAACCACTGCACCATCAAGAAATGTTTGGAAACCAACCTACAATCTTGAAGAACAAACCTTCACCCTCACTCATATCTTCCTCAGGGGCTTGGCAACATGGCTGCATTTATGGCTCCTTGCATCCCCCTAAGTCATGTGACCATGTTTTAAGACAGTTTTGCTGAAAACCAGCACTTCCGGTTTTATGGCAAAAGCACACAACATATGGAACAATGGGTTTGCTTAATGACCATAATGTTTGCACTTACAACTGCCACATTTGCTTAACAACCATTGCAAAAAAGTCATAAGATCAGGTCAGTCACATGGCCCATTTTATGACCATTATGACTCATGATGGTAATGGTCAGGCTGCATTACGGTCATAACATGTGGGTCAGTGGTAGGTTACTAAGCTGTTTACTATTAGCTTACTCGTGCCCGCGCATGTGTTCACATGCAATGCTTCTGCTCATGTGCAGAAGTGTCCGGGCGGTTGAGCAGAGTCTCCTGCCGCCGCCATTACCAGTTCACCTGAACTGGCCCGAACAGGGAGCAACCCACCTCTACCCACACTTCTCTCTTCAGACACACAGAATCAGACCTCAGCACAAAGGAAGGCTTTCATCAACATGACAGAAATAGCAATAGCAATAGCAGTAGACTTATATACCACTTCATAGGCCTTTCAGGCCTCTCTAAGCGGTTTACAGAGAGTTAGCATATTGCCCCCAACAATCTGGGTCCTCCTTTTACCCACCTCGGAAGGATGGAAGGCTGAGTCAACCCTGAGCCGGTGAGATTTGAACCGCTGAACTGCTGATCTAGCAGTAGCCTGCAGTGCTGCATTTAACCACTGCGCCACCTTGGCTCTAGAAACAGCATTGGGCCCTCACAATGCAATCTCAGCCACTTCCATACGTGTGTGAATCTGTTATTTAAATAAACTAAGCTGATACTTCAAGCAGTTTTTAAGAGTTGGCATGCATGAAACAACTTTAGCATTTTAAAGCGGTAAGAAGATGAGTAATCGTCAAGACTTCCTATGTGTTTCATGCTAGATTGGAATTTACCAAAGGAAACCATTCAAAGGAGATGTAGAACATTGCAATGATTGTCCTGGCCCTGAGAGTTAGTGGTTTAAAAGGCTTAATGAAACACAAGAAGGAAACAAAATTAATTTCCTTGGCTTGCAAAATTCCTTCTCAAACCCTGAAACACAAGAACTGTCATTCCTGATTACCACAGGTTTTATGGTTACCATAAAAACAGCTCTTCTAGTCTAGAAACTTCCCAGCAGGTGTTTCAGCAAAGATTGGCAAAATTAGTTATATATACAGTTTAAATTAAGGGTAGACAACTTATTTGCATCTAGCTCTGAATTAGAAAATGATTGCAGCGTGTGTAATCCTGACTAATATGGAAAATTCTTTAATTCTTTATAGGACTGGATTTCTGGCATTTTAAATAAACCGGGGATGTTTGAGAAAGCGTTTTCCCAAATGACACAAGATTTGATGTTCAAACTTCTCAAAAACCCAAAGTAGCATTAAGTATTCTACAAGAGTACAAAATATACTTTTGTCCCCAAAACATATTTTAAGTCTGAACATATTTAGAAATTAATATTTTGCGAGAAGCATCCTTTTTAAGACAGTGAGAAAATTATTTTTAAATTTATTTAAAAGTCAAATGCGTTAGAAACTCACTGCTTCCCAATGAAACAAACAGGCTGCTTGATAGACAAGAGAGGTAAAACCTGCTGATGTTACACAGCCAGTAAATGTATTAGTCTGCCTGGAATCCACACTGTATATCAGATATTAATACAATTGAGAGAGTCCAGAGGTATTTCACAAGAAGAGTCCTCCACTCCTCTATCACAATAAAATACCTTATGCTACTAATGTTCGGCTTGTATAACCTAGAACTACACCGCCTTCGGTCTGACGTAAGCGTAGTACACAAAATTGTCTGCTACAATGTCCTACCTCTCAATGACTACTTCAGCTTCAACCACAATAATACATGGGCAAACAATAGATACAAACTCAAAGTAAACTGCCCCAAACTCAACTGCAGAAAATATGACTTCAGCAACAGAGTGGTCAATGTCTGGAATGCACTACCTGCCTCTGTTGTTATATCCTCAAACCCCCATAACTTTAACCTTAAACTGTCTACCGTGGACCTCACCCCATTCCTAAGAGGTCTGTAAGGGGGGGTGCCTAAGCGCACCAGTGGCCCTACCGTCCCTGTCCTACTGTCCCCATTTATTTGTACCCATTTCCTGCATTCATGTCCATGTTTATACTTATACATGTTATCTTGCACATGTTTGACAAACTAAATAAATAAGTAAAATAAACATATCTAACACATTGACATACTGGAATATTTCTGTTATTCTGCCCAGGAATTATTTGCTTACAAAAAAATAAAGCAATTGACCTGATGTTTCTGAAAATATAAAACAGTCTTCAAAATAATGAGCATGGAAGTATTTCTATAAACATTCTTCCTTTCCTAAGCCTGAATATTTGCAGATAAAGTTGGCAGCAGCTGTTTCAAATGGAAGAAGCAGCCTGCCTTTTGATGTCATAATTTACACCCATGAGCCTCTATGGATGGTTAACCTATGGGGAACTTGGTAGTTATCTTTGCTTTTAATGCCTAACCTTTTAACCCTCAAAGGTTGTAAGTTGGAGAATGATATTTCAGTGTGTCTTTTTGAAACTCATCAATATTTCTTAGTCACAGCTGCAACCCAGCACAGAAAACAAACCCATTCCTAGGTTTGGTTTCAACTTATTGTGGGCTCAGTATATAAAGTGTTTTGAATAGCTTTAATGTTTATGTAATAAATAGAAACCAATGAAAGGGGAAAAGAGAAGCTTAGATTCCATGATGAAGAAAATAAGTTATACATACAACCATGAAAGAAAATGTACTACCAAAAACTCTTGTATGCTGGGAAATTACATGCCAACCTCCAAACTGAAACATGGGCAGGGCTAAATAGCTAATGATTTCTATTTGTTAGGCTGCACTATCTAAAATAGCTTTCCCACACTCCCAAGTACACTTGGTAACTTCACATCAGGGGTGGGTTCCTTCCAGTTCTAACCTCTTCTATAGAAGAGGTTCCACAAATCTACTGTGCCGTTTAGAACCGGTTCCAGCTCCCCCGCCCATCTGCACCACGCTTGCCCCGCCTGCCGCTCACTAATTGGCTGGCTCGCCAATGGCCCCCCACCTCTAAAAGTCCTATCTAAACCATAAAGTCTTAAAGCTGTCAAGTTTGAACACCCCTGGGTTTTTTTTCCTAAAGGGTTAGGGGTGCAAGGGTCTTGTAACTTAACAGCTTTAAGACTTGTGTGCTTCAAATGCCAGAGTTTCTGAGCCAACATTTTGGTTGCTAAGCACTATAGAGAATGTAAAAAGTAACTTTTAATCCAAAGAAACTTTAGGCATGAAGGAAGTCCAGTAATTCTTCTAAATATCTTTTCTGCTGGTTTCCCCCTCTTTTTTGTGATACATCCATCAAGTAGCACTCTCTGAAAACATGACCACATGGTGTTAGCTAAGGATTATGAAAATTATGCCAGCTATCATATTTCAAAGCATGAGGCCTTCAGCCTCCATGTGCTATGATGGACTTGGCTCTCTTCCAGGGCCCTATGAGAATATCTCAGTCTACCCAATGAATACAAGTTGCACGATAGCTCCCATATTATGTGCTCCTCCTAATATTTCTATGAAAGAAATACAGTTGAAGTCCATAAGTCGTAAAGTTGCCAAGGTTGGAGACCCCTGCTCTAGAGGTTAAAGAAGAGGAGACCCTCATTGCTCAGATGCTACAAGAAGCCAAAAGTAACATGGATGTACTGACAATACAATACTCAAATGAAATTCAATCACTTCAAAAGCGGGAGTGAACAGTGTATTTTCTGCCTATAGATCTTTAATTTCTTACTTCTATTCTAGCTTGAAGATTTCGACCTATATAGTTTTATTTCAGGCTTCTTTCATCAGCCCTGCAAGGCAGATGCCATATATCTGAGATGGGGCTACACTGCTCACTCTGATTGACGTGTCTTAGCAGAAGCATGATTATACAATAAGACACTACTCAGCTCACCCCATGTACTGCAGTAAATTGATAGAAGTGTACCAAAACCTCATCCCTTCCAAGGATGGGGATAAGTAATTGATAGAACTGTATCAGAAGTTCTACTTCCATCAGCAATTGATAGAACTGTACCAAAACCCATCTCTTTCACTTCCAAGAAAATGATTAGGACCACAGAAGTAATGCCATCTTCGGATTCAGCAATAGAGAAAAACTTTACAGAAAAACTTTACAGAAAATATATTACTTGCAATCACATGCATGCATAATAGTGAAGAGGGGTCTTATCAGATTCCTATCTCACGGTCACAGCTAACTTGTTTATTTCAGTCATTTTATACACCATGTGCATAATAACAAAAATGGATTTGTTCTGGAGTAATGCGTTAATGAGACTATTAGAGCGGGCAGGCTCAAACACAACTAGAAGTAAAATACATAATTAACTTAAAAAAACTTTTTTAAAAAAATACTAGTTTTCAATTGTATCTTATTTTTTAGGCCAAAAGGTATAATGAGCATAAAGGAGAGTTAGAAAAGTAAATGTTTCAACGAATGCTTGGAGCGTTTGGAGTCTGGACTTTAATAGGCTGCTCTTGAAGATGGTGATGACTGTAATATGATGAAAAATGACAAATATAATTTCAAAAAAGTGTGGTTTGATATGTGAAGGGAGAGGAAGAAATATGTAGAAGAACAAAGAGGTGGTTGTTGGGTTTGGCTGTTCAGCAGCCCAAGGATTTTTTTCCACTGCTATATTTCAATTCCCTCTTGCTGTTTCTTTCATGCCCTCTCCTTCTTCATCCTGTCCTCCTTTCCCTCCCGACTTCCAGATAGCTCAATTATTTGTGGGTCACTTGATTCTCTTCAAGCAGAGTTCAGCAAGCTGAAAGCCTAACCATTTAAAAGATAGGGAAAAAAGAGGCAAGATTTCAAGGGGTGAAATCAACTTACCTTCGCTACGGTTTGCAAATGTAAGCTTGTGCACACGTGCTTCGCTTGTGTGCACCACATCCACAAGTGCGCAGGACCTTCCGGACATGCGCAGAGCTTAAAAAATGGGACATGATTGGGGCGGTGGAGTCTCACTCGAACCGGATAGAACCAGTCGAATTTCACCCGATGATTTCCCAGGTATTGCGCCTCCAGCTAATATTACAGTTAGGAAAGTTAGGGCTATGTTCCTCTCTCAGTTTGCAGGCGAAATGTTGCAGGTGGTCAGAAACAAGAGGATGACAATTAGGTTTGCAGCATTAAAAACTAATAGCCCTGATTCTGATCTAGTGATATTTGAGATATCCTTGTTTATAATCCCATAATCCTAATCTGAGAAGACCGAGTGGCTGTGGATATTTGGACCCTCCGAAGACAAAGTTCTTCCATCTTTGGTTCTGGGCGGAACTGAAATACCTCAGCAGACCTGGTGCACAATCTGGATTTGTGGCTCCTGCTCGAAGGAACATATGGCAGCTGTGACTAGGAGGATCTTTGCACACTTTCAGGTGGGAGACCAGTTTTATCCATACTTGGATTGGGAGGCCTTGCTCACAGTAACTAATGCCCTCATAACCTCTCGTTCAGACTCCTGTAAAATGCTCTATGTGGGGCTGCCCCTGAAGATCATTCAGAAACCTGAACTGGTGAAGAATGTGGCTGCGTGGGTAATAAATAATGCCAGATTCATGCCATGTGTAATACCACTTCTGCATGAGTTGCATTGGTTACTGGTCTGTTTTTAATTCAAGGTGTTGGTGGTTACATCTAAAGCCTTACATGGCTTGGGGTTATCCTTGAGATCTTCTTTTTCCAAGAGTCTCTACCAGTCCAACCAGATCTAGCAGAATAGGCACTCTGCAGATCCTGTCAGCCAAAGAGTGTCGGCTGGTGGGGAATAGGCTTTTTTGGCATTGGCCCCTACTCTATGGAACATACTCCCTTCCAAGATTAGAATGGCCCCAATCTTGTTCATCTTTCATAAGGCCCTAAAACATGGCTGTGTTCCCAAGCCAGGTGGGTCTACAACAACTTGCCACAGGCAACTCACTGCAGCCAACTTGCGATGGCCAACTCGATGCAAAAAAATTCATCATGGGACAAGAATTACACTAATATTGAAGAAATAGTCAAACAGAATAATTAAAGAAAGGATGCCAAAGGAGGGACAAAATAAAATGTGAATGACAAAAACCAAAATGTTTCCAAAAAAAATTTAAATTATTAAATTGAATTGTTGAATTGTCCCACAGCGAGTTGTCCTACAGTGAATTGACTGTAGCAAATCCTGTGGCAAGTTGGCCACCATGATTTGGCTATGGAGAGTTGACTGTGGTGAGTTTTCCCATTCCTGCCTGAGGCAAGGCGTTTCCTGGCTGCCTTGTTTATTAGTCAAATATCCTGGCTGCTTTGTACATTTATTTTGGATATTTCTATTGTTTTGTTTTAAAACATTTTTAGTATTTTGATTGTAATTTTTTTAATTGTAAGCTGCCCAGAGAGTCATTGAGATGGGTGCCTATAGAAATTGAACAAATGATTAAATAATGAATCCCTTTACTGAATATTAAATAATCCTTGTTCAGCTTCACAAAGAGAAGGCTTAGGGGAGACATGATAGTAGTCTTCTGATCTTTGAAAGGCTGTCACAGGGAAGAGGGAGTCAATTTATTGTCCACAGCACTGGAGGGCAGGACAAGAAGCTCAGTAGAAGAAGACCCAATCTAGAAATAAGGAGGAATTTCCTGACAGTGAGAACAATCAATCAATGGAACAACTTGCCTCCTGAAGTTGTAGGTGCTCCATCACTGAAAGTTTTCAAGAAAAGATTGGAGAGCCATTTGTCTAGAATGGTATAAGAATTTCTGCCTTGAGTAGGGATTTGGACTAGAACAGTTATGGCCAAACCTTTTCTTATGGCGTGCCAAAATTCTCCATGTGATTGCTATTGTGTGCACATGCATGCCCACACCAATCCTCCCCGCCCACCTGCATATGCTCATGCGATACCCCTCTCCTGCACATGCACGAATGACCCCTCCCCAAGCTGTGGAGGCTTTTCTGAAGCCTGGGGAGGGCGAAAACAGCTTCCCTTGGCCCCCAGAGGCTCCCCCCCCCATCGAGGCCTGAAACAGATAATTTCCAAACTTCCGGTTGGCCGTTAGGGCTGTTTTTTGCCCTCCCCAGCCTCCAGAGGTTTTCCTGAAGCCCAGTGAAGGCAAAAATGGCCCTCTCGAAGGCCAAAAATCAGCTAGCTGGAAAGTGCATACGCACCGGAGCTGACAGCTGGCATGCCAGCAAATATGGCTCCACCTACCACCTGTGGCACACACGCCATAGGTTCCCCATCATGGAACTAGAAGATCTCCAACCTCCCTTAAAGGCCTATGATTTTATATAACTGAGAATCACCCCTGCCATAATGAACCCGGTCTAGGCTACCAAGGATGGCTTGAATAATTCTTCCCTTTCATTGAGGGGAGAACAGAGCCTGCCATTCTTTGAAAACACCACTCTACCTCAGAGGCCAGAGACGTTCCCAGTCAAAGCAGTCAGCAGTGGGAAAATACAGCT